>NC_056748.1:411964233-411969233 GCF_019279795.1 Protopterus annectens | reverse complement strand
TATAATCTTGGGGTATCTCTTAACCTCAACCCACCCTACTAATTTGAAAATCTCAACTTCATCACACTGACCATGCATTCTCCATCCAAGCATCTGATCTATGTGACTCCATCCACTCTCAGTCAGAGGAGTCACAATGTACTCGGACTTCAGACAACATCTCAAGGAACACCACCAAACAAAGTGCATCAGCACACAGTCAGGTCACATTACATGATCCCTGCAGGTCTCTCACACCCTTTTATCCCCGTTTCATCCTTCCTTATCTCATCTTGCCATCCCCTTTACTTACTGCCTCTCATTCATCCCACTTCCCTCTTCTCTTTGGATCGCTCGCGCATACTTCTCCTTTCCACTCCTCTTCCATCTGTATGCCTCTCTCACCTTTTCCCTGTCTTCTCCCCATTCTTTCCTGCAACTATTCTCATTTGCCTCTTCAAATGTCTTCATACCTCCATATATATTGATGTGCTGCTAACCCTGTAGCATAAGCCATCTCAGTTATTATGGCTACAACTTTTCCATAAAGCTCTGCTAAGCATAAATCCATTTTTACATCCATGTTTGGATTTTGTAAACTGCTTCTTGAACTAAATGTTGTAACATATCCTTGCATCTGTAAATATGTGTATGTATGTGTGTGTGTGTATATATATATATATATATATATATATATATCTATATATATATATATATATATATATATATATATATATATATATATATATATATACCTACTTCACTTGACCTAAAATTCATTTGACCGACTTTCATTTGAGTGACATCCAAATGACCTAAATTTCAAATTACTGACAACTGATTAGACTGACTTTTAAGACATAGACTTGTTCTGGGTTTCCCTTCACCTGTGACTTGCTTGTGATAAAAAGAATTACTGTAACTTAAAGTGCTGACTGTCAGAATACTGATAGTCATGTAGAAAGTAGTGTTGTAGTGTTTATAAATGTGGGTTTGTCTCTCTACATTTTAATGAGAAGCATCTAAAGTAATTTGGCGAATGTTTTGTGCATTCTCAGCAGTAGTGGCAGCATGTAGAGTACTGTAAGTCAAGTTAAAGGTGTATGCCCTTTTCCCCACCGTAGTGCGATCCTGGAGATAGTATATATAATTGAGGGGGGGGGCACCCCCCCCCCCCCCACCTAGTTTGGTTGCACCTTGTACAGTTTCTGTTAAGAGGGTAAGTAAGTAGATTTTAAGTTCTGGAAATAATTCATTATTGGTGTACTAAGTATGCATGTCTATGGTTTAAGATTTAGTATGTTGAAATTCAGTATTGTAAGTTGTCAGTGAAATGAGATTCAGTCAAATGAGTTGTCAGTAATTTGAGATTTAGGTCATTTGGGTGTTGGTCAAATGAAAGTCAGTCAAATGAGTTTTAGGTCAAGTGAAGTAGACCCACACACACACACACACACACACACACACACACACACACACACACACACACACACACATATATATATATATATATATATATATATATATACTTTTAAATCATGAATCCTACAACTCCAAACAGCATATTACTGAAATGAAAATAATAAATACTTATACTCCCAAAGGGGCGATTTTTCTCATGTCAAAAAAACACTTGCCCAAAATGTAATGTACCCACACTGAACAATGTAAAAAACACCTAGTTGGAGAGATGCGCTTCCCTAAACTTCCCCTAACTATATATACCAACACTGGGATCCTGCTACAGTGGGGAAAAGAGTATATTTCCCCATGTTGGGCAAGTATTTACCTGCCCTGAGAAAAATCAGCCCTTTGGGAGTGTAAGTATTTGTATTTTTCATTTCGGCAATATACCGTTTTGTGCTGTGGGGTTTGTGATTTAAAAGTGGCTAGCTATATATATATATATATATATATATATATATATATATATATATATATATCATCATCATCATCATCATCTTCTTTCGGCTGTTCCCGTTAGGGGTCGCCACAGCAGATCACCTGTTTCCATTTCTTCCTGTCCTCTGCATCTTGCTCTGTCACACTGACCACATGCATGTCTTCTCTCACCACATCCATAAACCTTATCTTAGGCCTTCCTCTTTTCCTGTTACCTGGAAGCTTTATCCTTAGCATCTTTTTCCCAATATACTCAGCATCCCTAATCAGCACATGTCCAAACCAACGTAATCGTGCCTCTCTGGCTTTGTCTCCAAACCTTCCAACCTGGGCTGACCCTCTAATATACTTATTCCTAATCCTGTCCACCCTCGTCACACCCAGTGCAAATCTTAACATCTTAAATTCTGCCACATCCAGCTCAAACTCCTGCCTTTTTGTCAATGCCACTGTCTCCAACCCATATAACATAGCTGGTCTCACTACCCTATTGTAAACCTTCCCTTTCACTCTTACAGGTACTCGTCTGTCACAAATCACTCCTGACACTCTTCTCCACCCACTCCATCCTGCCTGTACTCTTTTCTTCTCCTCTCTTCCACACTCACTGTTACTCTGAACTATTGACCCCAAGTATTTAAACTCATCCACCTTCACCACCTCTACTCCTTGCATCCTCACCATTCCTCTATCCTCCCTCTCATTCACACACATATATTCTGTCTTAGTCCTGCTGACCTTCATTCCTCTTCTCTCTAGAGCATATCTCCATCTATCCAGGGTCTCCTCCTCCTGTTCCCTACTCTCACTACAGATCACGATGTCATCTGCAAACATCATAGTCCACGAGGACTCCTGTCTGAACTCGTCTGTCAACTTGTCCATCACCATTGCAAATAAGAAAGCCTTGTATCTGTAAATATGTTTTGTTTACTTCTTATGTGATCCTTTTCAACTGATCTGTGCAAATGGTCCATTGAGATCAGTGCACTACCCCGGTAATCAAATGCACGGACACACACACACACACACACACACACACACACACACACACACACACACACACGCACACACACGCACACACACACACACACACACACACACACACACACACACACACACAAGCACTGCACAATTCTCTGTACTACAGCAACTGCTGTAGAAATTTTAAATCTATATATGCATTCAGACAGCTGCCATATCACAAATCACTGAACAGTGTGGGTTTGGCCTAAATGTATGCATGGATGTATTAACACACATGGCAATGATACATACATTGCAGGTTAATGTACTGCCTCATAGGAACTTGCTGTTTACCCTGTTGTGGTCAAGTCAAGGTACCATACCCATACTCCCTCACAGTGGCAGCATGACTCTACCTTTAAACAACATACATAAACAATCTCTACATATGCATACTGTCAATGGGACTTTAGGCATAAGAAGAAATAATTAACAAGTTATATCAATAATGTTTATATACACTTACCTTTCCAGTACAAATATTGCATTTTATAAGACCTGTTTTTTTACTTTCCACGCACTCAGTTTGTTTGCAATGCAATCTTCCATAGCTTGATAAGACTCATGGTCTAAATGGGAGCTTATATTGCACAATTTGTAAGCATTTAGTCCAGCAATTGTACTATTGAGGAAATGAATATGTCTGAATCACAAATTTTTCTGATTGCAGTAGTGACCAATAGTGTGCTAAGAAGCCCACTCATGTGCACTCATATGAATACCTCAAGGGTCACTTTGTTGTGAGCAAGAATTTGTGCACAGTTCTTAGCTGTTATCTCAGTGTAGTAACTATAATACTTCACTTTCAGCTTCACACTATACTTTTAGTTCTAGAATAGCATTATTAACAGTTTGCATCTTTAACCATATTTTCCTTCATACTGTATAAAATCACAGTCTGCTTGGGTTTGAATTGGAATTCTATTCTGTCTTTCAAGTTCAATCATGAGCTTGCTTTATTCTCTTATATTTACCACGTACTTCCTTTATTTCTCATTCTCTTTCATTAGAGAAACCAAGCTCTGTTGACACTTTGCTATACTGGCATCAGTTCTCTGTTTTAATAGAACTACTTTTAATCCCACGGTGGTACAGCGGTAGCATTGTTACCTCACAGCAAGAGGTTCTCCCGTTCGATTCTCAGCTTGCCTTGGGGGAGTGCCTTCTGTGTGGAGTCTGCATGTCCTCCCTGCGGTTTGGTAGCATTCAAAAAACATGCGTGTGTAAATGGGTGTGCCTTCATTGAAGGTTGGGCGTCGAGCTGGCACCTCGGCGTTTCATAAAAAAATCTACTGCCAATCATTAGCGGACCGGAGTTCCGCTGTGGCGACCCCTTTCCGGGAAAAAGCCGAAAGACAAACAACAACTTTTTCACATATTTCTGTTATATTACTTTGCTTAGAGTTCTCAAGTAAACTTTTTTTTTCCCTTGCTCTGACTTGTTTGGAAGTTGAGAGAGTCTTTTAGACAAAGCAATAGTTTCCTCATCCATTTTGTTTTAAGTGCAGTTCTTTGGTCAATGTCATCCAACAACATTTTAATTGATTTGCAACTTTATTTTATTTGCAGATGTAATCTGTTATAATTCTATCACTTATTATGTTTAAAGACAGCATCTCCTGGTTGCTATTGCAGTCCTCCCTTATTAGTCAAGGATATATCCTTTTGATGCACAGCAGAGCATGGTCATGTTGAAATGTAGGCCTTCCATGCTGTCCTGCTACAGCAGGTTCGGCTCTGACAAGGCATCAGTTAGCTTTTTGCATGAGCTCATGCTTTAACAATGTCCTCTAGCTTTAGAAACAAATTTTGATTGCCAGCACGACTTAATACGTGACCTATTTGCTCATGTGTTATTTTGACAGTCAATGTTATATTACTCTTTATGTTGTCTTTTATTTACACAAATTTCACCAGAGTTCACAGCACTGCACTTAGACAATTTAAGAATAAATCTCTTCATTACCTCATTGATATCTACGCATGGACACACAACTGTAGAGGTAACTCTTTAAAATGTAATGCTATTTGATAGTGGACATGCACACAGTTTTCTATCAAAATACCTTTTAACATATTGTATTACTTTAATT
>NC_056748.1:411949233-411959233 GCF_019279795.1 Protopterus annectens | reverse complement strand
ATGGTTAAAGTGATGGTAAAAATAACTATGATTACTAAAACTGCTAACATCTGAATTTTGTCATTGTTAAAATTTCCGGTTCTAGCTAGTAAGAAATAATATGCAGAAACGGTCATGATTAGAGGAGACAGTCCACATCCAATCATTTGGACAGCTCCTCTTGATATCTACCTGCTATCATTCAGAACTTTTTATATGTTAAGAATATGTTTTTTTCTGATACCAATCAAACTCAATGCATACAGCTACTTAAACTACCTATAAGAGGTGTGCAAGAAAGTTTTAAATGCATGACTATAAATTGTGGTGTTCATTATTTCATTATTCTACATATTCAGTTGCAATTGCTTCACTCCAGTTAAGATTTCCATGATTTGTTTTACAAGTGAAGTTAGGGCAATAATTCTTCTTTGTATTCAAAATGTTATGTTCTACATGGTCTACAGGTGGTAGACAATTTACATTCCTTGACATGATTCAGTTATTTCACAATGCTGCTTGTTTGTGATACTACCTGTGTTGCTTACAAAAACACACAAACCACAGAATGCATGATTTCATTAACCAAACATTTTTATTGACTACAGCTGCACCTCAACTCCAGTAAAAATCAATATTTGGCACTGACAAATTCCTGCTACGTCTGTGATATAAGGGGAAAACAGTAAGGTACTGTAAAGTATTGATTTTATTTATTTTCTTTAAAAAATTTTATGCTCAGTAAGGTACTGATTTTATTACTTTTTTCCCAAGATTTTCAAGGAGATTTTTACTGCAGGCCGATGAAAATATTTCATAAATAACCCAAGGAGCTGACTAATCAGCAGAAGAGAGGCATGGTTGTACTATCTATAGCATGATGGTGGACAAATAAGAAGCAGATGTTTACAACAAATGTATTTAATTCTAGAACGAGTGCAGTGTTAGTAGCCTGAGGAGTACATGGCTAAGTAATACAAATAGACATCTTTAATGGCTTCATGTCTGATTATGTGAAGCTATAGCAACAAAAATATTTCGGAATTTAGATGGGGAAAACTCTCTGATATTTTAGCAGAGTAGAAAATGATGGAAAGGTAATTAATTTCAGAGAATATACTTAAATAGCAGAAAAAGACAAATGACTATTATGCATATAAAAATGTGTTTAATGGAAATATATTACAATTTAAGGAAGAATGTGAAGAAATTACAATAAAAAATGAAAATAAACCAATTAATGCTTATTTCACATATCGTTAAAGTAGATAAGGCAACACAAATGATAATACCAATTACCACAACAATATCAGGATGGACAGGATTTAGCTTTGTCACCACTTGGACAACACTTCAATTTATGTCATATAGTGTTACCTGAAGTTATTAAAATCACACAAAAATCATAATCCTTCCATGGCTGAAGAAAAAAATACATGTATACACACAACACACACACAGACACACACACACACACACACACACACACACACACACACACACACACATAGATATCTACAAATATATATATATATATATATATATATATATATATATATATATATATACACACATACATATATATGGTTTACCTTTATATGTGCTTTATGCACATGGTCGAATATCATATGTTGGAAAGGATGTTTTCAAAAGTCCAAGTCATCAAGAAAAAATGCTGCGAATGTGCAATGAGTGAATGCACAGTGACATTCACTCATTGCAGATTTGGCATTTTGGGTGCAGACTGCACTATAGTGGGGATCGGGAAATGGACCCTTTCCCCACTGTAGTGCGATCTTGGAGTTAGTATATTAAAGTACGGGGGTTGTTGGGGGCACAGTTTCACACATGTGGGGATGCAGGAGGGCTTGCTCCCCTGCATTATGATGTGTATTCGACATTGTAGTTCGAAAAATCAGTGAATCTGCTGTTTGATTTGCTGATTTTTGAACTCTGGAGACTTTTGAAGTTCAGAATTCGTGCTTTTTGTTTGCACAAAAGTGCAATCAATATTGTCATTTGCGACAATATAAAGGTAAACCCATATATATATATATATATATATATATATATATATATATATATATATATATGCAAATATACAGATGAGATCAGTTGGTATGATGGTTAAGGTCTTTGACACAAGGTACAAAGTTTGATCCTGACTTCCAGCCAATGGCTATTTGGAGTTTATATGTTCTCACTGTGCCTCTGTGGGGTTCCTCCAACCTCAGAAAAACATGCTGTTTCCATCTCATACTCACCAATGACTGGAGCTGTAGGCAGCAGGACAGACTCTACATGGTACCCTGTAGAGGTAAGAGTTGTACAGCCTAACCACTTTGGGCATCTACTGGGTGCACAATATCTAAAGACAGGAGAACATGGAACACAGACTGTGCACTGTGGCAGGGCTAGCCACTAGATGGTGTAAAACATGGCTCAACATAATGTAATATTGCTGACTGGCATGGGCAGTTGCAGGTTGTAGAACAGAGTGTGTGTGTACTGTATTTTTAAGAAGTGTTTCCAGGACTGAACATGCAAATAAATAGTGTGCACATGCTAGCTTCAGTGCCATTTTGAGAGTGCAGCCAGAGATTGTGCATGTATGAGTGTAATAGCTAGTTTGTTTATAAGTTTATCTAAGTCAAAGTCATTAAGCCTCAATCCTGATGTGTTTGCACATAATAAAGCTGCTTGAACTGAATCTATTAAGTCTTGTCTATTGTATCCTGTCTAGATGAGTGACATGGTGTCAGAACTGGGATTCCAGAGACTGATATTCAGAGCAATGAGGTGCAGAGTTAACAGTAAAGGTAAGCCAAGATTAACGAGCATGGAAAAGAGCTAGAAAAGAACCAAAGATAATGAAAACCTGCATGAACAGTTTGTTTTGTAAATAAGATAAAATGGAGCATTACAAGGGCACAAACCACATTATTAAAAAAGTGAGAGGCATAAAACGTATATTAATTAAACAAATATTTTAAGATTAAGATATTTGATAAAACAATTATAAGAAAAGCACATAAGGGGTTTGGAATTACCTCAGAACTGCAAAACAAGCATGATTAAAGCAAAACGGGCATGTTCAGAGTAAAACAAGCACAACAAAAGTACAATGGGGATGGAAAAAGATTAAACAAGCAAAACGACTATAATAAGGGCAAAAAGGGCACATTAAGCATAAATAAAGCAAGGTAACGGCATGCTTTTTGGCAAAGTGCTGTGTTTTGGCATAACTATGCATTGTATTCAGGGTATAACTAGACTTATTCGAAGTATTTCAAAGTGTGTAACGATGCTTACAATGTGTGCTTATTACTGTGCATTTATTCCGGAGAATTTGTTTGTGTGCAAAGTGCAACTATTTCATAAAATACAGTCAAAATACAGCCATTTCGAAACGTTTCTTGTGCTGGTGTTTCTATTCGCAAAGTGCTGCCATTACAGAGTGTTTCTTGCACTGTATAGTGTTATTTAGCAAAGTACCACCATTTTGGGGAAGTTTCAGTGTGCTGTGTACTGTTTATTCGCAAAGTGCAATTACTTTGAAATGTTTCTTATTCTGAGCTTCTTCTGCCCAGTTTATTCACACAGTGCAGTTATTTGAAATGCTTCTTACACTAAGAGGTGATTTCTTACAGTACAATAATTTCAAGAGTATTACAGTGCCCAAGAGACTTATTTCACAAAGTTTAGTTATTCAGATACTTGTTGTGCTACTGGGCATAGTTACAAGTACTGGCATACATTTCTGGCATATGTATATGCGTGTATGTTCGTGCATATTTGCAAAAGCCATCACTGGTATGTGTTAATATGGCATATGGATTTCAAAAGCCATCACCATTGGTATTTGATCAGAATACTGCAGAGAACTGGAGAATATCTGAGCAAGAGTATGATATTTTTATACAAGCAGCTTATTCTGACAAAGATGCACACACCTGGGCATTCATTTTGCTAAACCTAGTTGGGTCAGAGGTCAGTGAAAGAGAGAGTTCATTTGTGTATGCACCAGAAGTATATGAGGGAGAAGGTGAAAATCATCGTATTGTTGTATAGGCTGAACCAAGGGAAGACCTTGAATGTTTGAAGTGCAAATTTAGAGAAATGTGTAACACCCAGACAAATATTACATTAGAGAGCCATTTGTTTTACAGAAGAGATCAGAAACCAGGGGAAACATCTGAAGCTTACATAACTGACCTGAGAAACAAAGCTCAAATGTGTCAGTTTGGTGACTTACAAGATGAGTTAATAAAGGACAGGCTTGTATGCAGTATTAATATAATTCTGCTGCTGAGAGAAAGATTTTGCTTCATGACAGTAATTTAACGCTAAGCAAAGCCATTGAGATTTGTCAAATCCATGAAGTTACAGAAAGGCACACAAGTATGCTTGCAAGTGATAAGAGTATAATTTCAGCAGGTTCTAGAGCAAATGTAAACAGCATGCAACATGTGGCTAACAGAAGCAGGCCTAAGCACTTGGCAGCCACAGCCCTTGCGGATTCATCAGGGAAACCATGTAGTTTTCCACTAAGTTCTAAGAAATGAGCAAGCTCAGTGCAGTACAAGCATGAGTCAGCAAAACCCAAATCCGGCTTTATTGTTAGCTGTTGCAATTGTGGTGCCAATCATGAATCTAAAAGAGAGAAATGCTAAGCATCTGGACAGCAATCACACAAATGGAAAAAAATGGAGCCATTCTAAAACGTTTTGCAAATCAACCAAACTTCACATAGTTATAAAGAAGGGTCACTCACAAAGGCAAATTAATCAAGTAGAATTGCAGCAGTCTACTTTCTATGTGGATAGTGTATCAGTAATTAGTGAAAAGGTTGATGCAGTGAATTTGCTGACAAAGAATAAAGTGTTTTGTACTGTCCAGATCAATGGTAAATCCACCGAGCTCAAAGTAGACACTAGTTCAAAGTGTAATGTTATGTCAGCAGACACATTTGCTAAGGTGAGAACTAATGAACATGTCAATGTGGCTAGTAGTGCAACACTAGTTGCTTATGGCGGTGAAGAAATTCAAACCGAAGGCCTCAGTAGTGCTTTCATGTTATTTGGCTAGGAACTGTTACAGTTTGCTATTCTATGTAGTCCGAAGATCTGTGTAGCCATTAATGGGCTCAGAGACAATTTGAGAATGAATTTGATTTCTTTTACCAAAGAAGTTCATCATATAAGCACACCTCATAGTTCCATTTGTACTGAAGCCATTTTCTCAGCGTATAGTGATGTTTTCAATGACAAGTTAGGCAAACTTCCAGTTGTGTATTATATGAAGTTATACCCAGAGATCAGTCCAGTGGTCAGACAAGCAAGAAAAGTTCTGATAGCTATGCAGGATAAAGTTAAAGCTCAGGTGGCTAAAACGGTGCAGCAAGTTGTAATTTGTCCAGTCACAGAACCAAATGAATTGGTGTCGTCCATTGTAGCACCCCACAAAAAAGGCTCAGACAAAATCAGAGTATGTACTGACCCAAGAGATTTGAACAAAGCATTAAAGAGACCACATCATCCAATGTGCACAGTCGAGGAAGTTGCAGCCCTAATACTGAATGCCACTGTTTTTTCTGTTTTAGATGCAGAAAGTTAATTCTGGTAAGTGATGCTTGATCACAAATCCTCTTTACTGACTAATTTCAGAACCCAGTTTGGCAGATATAGATTCCTTAGGATGCCATTTGGAATAAATTCTACAAGTGAAGTCTTTCAAAATGCAATGGAGCTAATTTTTCAGGTTATCCTTGTGCCATAATAGTAGATGATTTATTGGTTGGAGGCAACGGTGAAGCAGAGCATGACAGAAACTTTAAGAGAGTTCTAGACAGAGCATGTGAAGTGAAGTTAAAGCTCAGTGCTCTAAAGTGAAAATTCAGACTAACAGAAGTTACATATGTAGGTCATTTATTTACCAGCACTGGCTTGAGACCAGACCCGTCCAAGCAAGCAGTACCAGATAATGTTCAGGCTCTACAAAGTTTTCTTGGAATGGTCAACTATTTAGGCAAGTTTATGCCAGACTTCAGTGAGTTGACAGCACCTTTGAGAGAGATGATGTGCAAAATGTTACATGGTCTTGGTTGGAACAGCACCAGAAAGCATTTGAAGACCTGACAATTGCCACCCCACCTACATTAAGATACTATGATGTCAATAAACCAATAACTCTTTCCTGTGATGCTTCAAAATTTGGTCTTGGCACAGTCATTCTTCAAGAAGGCAGACCAGTAGCCTATGCATCAAGAACTCTTACTCAAACTGAAATGCTATATGCTCAAATTGAGAAAAAACTTTTGGCAATAGTATTTGTATGTTCCAAGTTTCATGATTATATTTATGCTCGAGCTATTCAGATTGAAAATTTTCATTGGCCTCTAGTTACTATTCTAAAGAAGCCTATGCATTCAACACCAGCAAGATTACAAAGAATGATGCTCAAATTGCAGAAGTACAACTTCAGGATGGTCTATACAAAAGGCAAACTACTTTATCTGGCTGATACCTTATCCAGATAGCCCAGAAATACAATGGAACAGCTTTAACGTCATGGAAGTGCATATTATTTCTACCATGAGACCTGATGAGCTTAGAGATCATACAAAGACTGATCCAATTTTGCAAAAGCTCAACCACTACATTAATACTGGACGGCCGTCAAAGCAATCTAGTGTACCAGCTGATGTGCAGACTTATTGTCCTAACAGAGATGTGATGTTGATGAAAGATGGCATTATTTTCAAAGGTCTTAAAATTGTTGTTCCTGCTTCCTTATAACATGAATATATCCATTGCATTGTGGTCACCCAGGTGACGAATCTACCAAAAGAAGGGTGAGAGAACTAGTATTTTGGTCTTCTCTAGCAAAAGACATTGATAAAGTACTTTCTTCTTGTTTGGTATGCAATAATACTAACCCACATTTACAAAAAGAACCACTTCAGCTAAGTCAAGTTCCGGAACTACCTTGGTCAACAGTAGCCACTGATATATTCAAGTGGAACAATCAGCATTACTTAGTGTTAGTAGA
Source organism: Protopterus annectens (assembly GCF_019279795.1). Classification (NCBI taxonomy): domain Eukaryota; kingdom Metazoa; phylum Chordata; order Ceratodontiformes; family Protopteridae; genus Protopterus; species Protopterus annectens. Next base: position 411,952,204 of record NC_056748.1, on the reverse strand, counting down.
CTTTTATTCACACTGGTTTGAGAATGATTTACTACCTAACCTAACATCCACTGCTGTTATTGCTAAGTTAAAACATCATTTGTCAGTCCATGGTAGTACACAAAGTTATTTCTGACACTGGTACTCAATTTACTAGTCAGTTGTTTCAGAAATTTGCAAAAGAATGGGACTTTGTACATATTGGTAGTAGTCTCAGAATATCTACAGTCAAATGGACTACCTGAACACGTAGTTCATAGTACAAAGCAATTACTTGAGAGGTCAAAGCATGATAATACCAATTTCTTTTTGAATTTACTAAATCTCAGAAACATACTCCATGACAATATACTCGGCTCGCCTGCTCAGAGACTTCTGTCCAGGCTAACCAGAAAAAAAATGCCTATCAGTTCCAGTTTAAGGCCTAAAGCTAAGAACAACAGGACAATTAGAACCTAACTATTCAGAAAGTGTCTGTTTCAGAAGTTCAGCTATGATAAATCGAGCAAATTTCTTCATCCATTGAAAGAAGGAGAGACAGTGAGGATAAAACGACGAAAGGTTTCAACCAGATTGGTCAAGTAACAGGTATATATGCCGAGCTGAGATCCTACTTCACAGAGTCTGAGGGTGTGGAGTACAAGAAAATTGCGGACATCGTCTTCCTGTACTAGAATCATTATCGCAGCATTGTTCCTGTTATACATACTCTAGATCTCAGAGCAATCCAGGTAATGTACCTGTTGCAGAACGTATCTTAACTTCTGCTTCCATTTCTGATGATGTTCCTGATATCCCTAAAGTTGAACATTCAGCAGAAACAGTCCTACTTGGTAGCCATGATCCTAATTTTCATGTCAAACAATTTGGTCATATTTCCAGACCTAGTGTGAAATACACAGCAACATGGACATAATTGTTTATATGTATTTAGTTCTGCATAATTGCATGGCAAAGAATTATTTGTATTGATTGTATGTGAATTAATGTCGTCAGCACTGCATGACTTATTTCTCAAACAGGCGGATGTAGAACAGAGTGTGTGTATTGTATCTTTAAGAAGACTTTCCAAAACTAAACGTGCATATAAATAGCAAGTACATGGTAGCTTCAGTGCCTTTCTTAAAGTGCAGTCAGAGACTGAGCATGTATGAGTGTAATAGGTAGTTTGTTTACATGTTTATCTAAGTTAAAGTCATTCAGCTTCAATCCTGATGTGTTTGTACACAATAAAGCTGCTTGAACAGAACCCACAAAGTTTTGTTTATTGTATCCTGACTAGATGAGCGATAAAAGTGATAAATGGATTGAAGACCCGGCTTACTCTGTCCTGCACCAGGGACCCATGTTAAATGTTGTGGGGGGTTGTATGTTTCCCTATTGGCTAATGAGTGCCCACCATAATGTCCAGCAGCCATGGGTCAATAAACTACTAGCAGGCCAGTTTCCAGTTGCCTGTCATAGTTTTGTTGAGCAAAAGCTGGACGTAAAACCAATCAACCTGCCAAACCTGAACTAAGAATTGCTATATTCAATGTAGGTTCACTGACAGAATGGAGCTTGGAAGTGGATGACATGATGGTACAAAGAACCTGGACATCTTATGTATACAGGAGACAAGATGAAAGGGCAGTGCAGCAAAGCCACATGACTTGGAATCCAGAGTCTACTACTTAGAATGAGGACAGGCTAGAAATGGCGTGGAGATTGCGGTGAAAAAGATGCTTTTGAAGGCAGTGAAGGATGTCATCAGAATTATTGACAGACTCACTGCAATCAGACTCCAGCCTAATGATCGGACAGTAGTCATAATCTCAGTCTATGTTCCACACAAGGGTTGTGATATTAAAGAGAAGAATGCATTCAGACAGCAGTTGCAGGACCTACTAGATAAAGCAGGGCAACATGAGTTGGTTTTGATAATGGGTGACTTGAATGCCATATCAGGACACAGAGAACAGCATATGAGGACTGATTGGATCCACATGGGTGGGGCATCAGGAATAAAGAAGGAGAGGCCATTCTACAACTTCTGTCTGGTAAATGGTTTGATAGCAGCCAATATATGGTTCAGAAAGAAAGAGAGTCACAAGATCACATACAACTCGGAGAGACTTCCTCCTAGTAAGGAAAGGGCACTGAGTGGAATCAGTCATTGCAGTCATCCCCAGTGAAACAGTCAGCCCACAACATTAACCACTGATTGCCACAATAAGCTGCAGGCAGTCTCCAGAGATGGCTCTAAGGTCAACAGAGACTAGGTTGAATATCAAAAGTTGACTGGAGAGAAAACTCAACAGTTCATGAATTTCTCAGTGCTCTAGCACTCAAAGAAGAGGAGGAAATAGGTGGAGTTGAATAAGAAGAATGGCAGTGCCTCAAAATAGCATGTGTGAGGACTAAAGAACAGATATGTGGTGGAGTCAAGTATGGAAAAAAGCTACATAAGGAAAGCTAGTGTTGGAATGCAAAAGTCCAGGAAGTCATCAAAAGAAAGAAGAGTGCAGGAAAAAGTGGGATACAGAAACAACAGACAAGGGTAGGAAGGAACTCTGGTTGGCTAACAAAGAGGCTAAGAAAGGAGTTGCAATAGCAAAGAACAGGACATCAGAGGTGCACTACCAGCTTCTAGAAAAGGCCTCAGTAGGAGGCACAAAGAAACTAAAACAAGTTTCAAGGCAAAGACTGAAAGATAAAGAAGATAGGAGCTCTTTATAAGAGAAGCCAGCAAAAACCTGCTCACCAGTCCACAGGACATGAAAGTCTGATGGAATCTTCTAGCAGTTTCTGAATGAAGAAAACCCCACAGAGACTGTAGTGCCGCAGGCACAGCCTATGATGAGAGGAGAGGAGGAGCCCACCACAGAAGAAGTAAGAACAGCACTAAGGAAAATGAAATCAGGGAAAGCAGCAGACTCAGATGAGGTCAAAGCAGACACAATAAAGTTGCTGGGTGATATGGGGGAGAAATGGCTCCTGAGGGTACTCATAG
>NC_056748.1:411924233-411939233 GCF_019279795.1 Protopterus annectens | reverse complement strand
AGTAGCGACATGGGCATGGTCACCAGGGTTACCAGCTGTCCCAATGTGCCATGGACAGTCCCTGATTGGACAGTTGTGTCCCTGCAACAATCGGAAAAATGGAAAATGACCTCTGATCCTGCCAAACATATTCCCGCAATATACATGTAATAGTAGTATAAAACATATACATTTGTATATGAAACACATACATGGCATAAGAATATGAATAAGGAACCCAAATGCTTACAGAATAAGCTTATAGTATGGCAAACAAGTGAAGTTCTGTCAACTGCACTTGCCGTGGGTATGTGTAGTCCTGCAAATTCGAAGTTTCCACATAACATGCCCCACTATGGGCATTGGAAAAGGTGCCAACCATAATGGTCACAAGCAGTTGTGAGAGTACATAGCCGGGTAGCTGTGTCGACATAACAACAGTAAGGAATCAAGACACCTTAAACACAGGCAAACATGTGCATAGCAACATATCCCACACCCAGCAACGTCTCTGTCGCATACACTGGATGGCGTATGTTGAAGTGTAATATCCAGAAGCAGAACCCATGCATTCAGATGTAATACACAATAGCCTCATTGTACATGTCAGTCCCACCCATGTACACCTGTGCACCCTAACCTGCTAGCATCCGTGTGCAGCTATACACCCACACACAATGTGCATACCTGAAATGTGGTAAGATGTTTGTGTTAGGCAATGCCACGCGGCCAAATACGTAACCAACATGTCACCAACCCACCTCAGGTACAGATATGTAAATGGCTGCATGTGAATGTGTCTGCAGAATGTGTACATCCCGCATGTGGTATGTACCCGTCGAAACCATATAGGTTTGCATACGACACGGTGCACATAACTGTACACATGTGGACAAGTCGGGTTGTTGAACCACCACATCGATGTTTAGCTATGCAGTGAAGTCGATCACATATAGCGGAACACGTGCCTATCAAACAGGACGTCCTAACAGGGTGCTACAGGCAAAGAAGGGGAAGGTGGGACATCACATGTGGAGAGTAGCGTTGCCGGATGGCCAAATACACACGGTCAAGGTAAAGGACGGAACAACATGCATATGGCCAGATGGATGTTGTTCGAAAAATATATATAGAAACACATATGAAGTGCCAGTTTAGACTCGAAATACTATATAATGCATTGAATTGTACCGTACAATATGGCAGTAGAAGTAAGCCAGCATGTAATTGGTGAAGCTAAGCTGTAGTGTGATGGAATTCTGATCCTGGCAGTAACCAGTACAGCAGGCTTATGTCTGTCAGCATTAATTATCTGCTGGGTTACAGAACAATAAATGTATGTACATGCATAACATCACCCCTACCTCTGAGGAGGATGGCCTTGTGAGCTCAATCGAAGATAACAGTACAACTCCTTACCAGAGAGACAAAGCAGCGTATTAAGAAATTAACTGAGTACTGTATCGGAATAGTCTAGGGTCCTTGAAACAGTTACAATCACAGAAGGACAGTGTAATTGACAAGGTGCCTTGCAAGGCTGTGTTATTCTCATGGGAAAACATTTTAAAAGCACGACCCCAGCACCCACGCATGTATAGACTATTGTGGACCATAGTGATGGAAATGCCCTGTGACCGACCACGTCAGTAAGGTGGGCAAAAGCTGATTGTAAACACTATATAAAGTAACTGCTTACTGCATAGAGTCAGACAAAACTCTCATACTTGGACTGTATATGATTTAGCCTGCCTGTGTACACTACTAAAACTTTCTGAACCCGAGCCTCCTGTGTTATTGACTGTCACTTAGAAAAGCCTACTGATAACTACAGTCTGGTTTTAACAACTTATTTGACATTGTGACCCTTGTAATCCGGAATTCCCTTGGTAAGCTACAGGTCAGAGTGCATGGCTGGTTAGACATCTACGCAGGAGAATTTGCCTAAATGGTTCTTCTTGAATGAAAAGACCTCCGACTGAATTGTTGTGTGTAAAGAGGCTGTTTACTGTCTGATCTGTGGCTGAAAAGCGGAAAACTGGATCCCAAGAAGAAATCGTGCAGCCTTAAACAGGAGGCTCAGGTAAGGAGTGTTTGCCTCTTTGTCTCTATTGTAGATCAGGGACCAGACTACATTGTGTTTCTGTTAACAGTAGTGATAGCGGTCAAGACCTACCCACATACTGTTAAATCTGAACATAGGTCAGGGGAACACACAGCAGAGTAAATAGTCATTGTAGACACTACAGTGGATACAGGGAAGGAGACACCACGTGGTATGAGAGAAGGCACGAGCAGTCGTGTAGAGGATATGGGAGATTATTGAAGAAACAGATCATGTGATCCGCGTTTGACGGGTGACGTGAAGTATATGCAATCGCAGAGAGCACATAATGTGAGTTATCCAGCAAAATGGGGTAATAAATACGACATTTATGGTTTATTACACAAAATATCGTTACTGAAACATTGTAATCCCTGAAAATGTGATGCACATGTTCTACGGTAAACACCTGTTCCACCCTGAGAGGGACAGTCCCTCTTTGGCCAGTTGTGTCCTGCAAACAAACCGAACAAATGGCAAATGTCCTGAAATCTCAGGACAAACATTTCCCAGATATATTTCAAAATGGTAGCATAAAACAGTAATTATGTATCTGGAACAACAAAATATAATAAACAGAATAAGCAACTGAAATGCTACAACAATTGGTCGCTCTCCTGGCAAAAAGTGAAATCCTGTCCTATGTACTGGCCGTGGGTATGCTTTTTCCTGGAAAATTACACGTTCCGAACACTAATGTCCCACATTGTGCATTTGAAAAGGTGGCAGCCCTAAGATGTGCAGGCGACAAAACAGCGACAATTGGGTATCCGTCATGCACATAGGTGGATTGAGGTAGTGAACTGAAGGGAACAGAACACTACAAATGTCAAAGCATCAGACGTATACAGAGAAGATCATAATACAGTAGTACCGATAGCCCCCCCCCCCACAACACCCTACCACCTCCGATACCACATCCAGGATATGAAGCGGGAGGGCAGGCTAGTCCCCACACGTTATCCTGTGGCAACAGAGGTAGCACAATGACCAAATGTAACAGAAGCTATTGAAACCACATCCCAAACTCGTAACATACCTAGGAACACCCGAGTAAGAAGACAGTCACTAGAACAGAGTGAGGATATCTGTCAATTAATTGAAGTACTGAACTCTCATGCAGGACAGGAAGGCCAGGACCCAACCCCCGTAGTGTATAGACCGTGGACACCAGAAGATATCTGTAAAGTCACAGAGGGAATACCCCATCTACAAAGTAATCGCTATTCACCATGCAATACCCCTGTATCTTTTGATTGGAAAACAAAGGGGGAATGGCGGATGGTACAGTATGTACAAGCTGTAAATCACGTAATAATACCTAGGGTAGCGATGGTGCCAGACCCACACACTATATTCAATGCTATGAACACGCCACAGAACTATCTTACCGTGGTACATATAAGCTATGCTTCCTTTGCAATACCTATACATCCATATAGTCCGTATTGCTTCGTATGTACATTCAGGGTAACAGATACAGCCATACCCGGCTATCGCGGGGATACTGTGAAAGTACAACGATATTCCCACAGGAGATGGCTAGCTACATTCCAGTGTTAACTCCACCCGGGGCCAGTCAAGTTCTACTTTATGTGGATGATATTCTGCTTGCGGCCCCTACCCAGCAGCAATGTATGGAAGATACAATAGCATTATTCAGATATTCAGCAGAACAGGGACATAAAGTAAGCAAGCATAAATTGCAACTACAGAGAATACAGGTCAAGTACCTGGGATATGTGGTATCCAAGTAGGGTAGAACATCACATTACGATAGGACGGTAGCAATTTCATAAGCACACAAGCCAACTAACAAGAAGGGAATGAAGTCCTGTCTGGGCCGACTAACATTTGTCAAAGCTGGTTACCAAACAATGCTTTGGAATCCGCTGTATTGTCTGCCGTAATCTTTAATACACCTATGGCAGCACAACACATACTACACTGGATAACAGTAGCAGAAACAGCTTTCAGCAGACTAGAACGATTGATAGCTTCAACATCTGTAGTAGGTCTTCTGAATAATCATAACACATGTTGTCAGACTGTAGATTGTAAGCGGAGATATATGACGTCAGTCTTGATGCAACAGCATGGAAGTAAGCAACGCTACATAGCTCACTACTCATTGCAGTTGGACACTGTGGCATGGTCAGTGCCACATTGTGTACAGGCAGTTGTTGTAGCACCCATGGCAGTACAGGCCCCGGCCTTAATGTTACTAGACCACCCTCTCACTGTGAGAATGTGTCATGAAGTTGCGATCAGTCTGCTGCAAGAGAAGATAGCATTCCTGACCCATGCTAGACATTTGTCTTGTTTGACCATACCACTGATTCAACCTCATATGGTGATTGAACGTTGTACAACATGAAACCTATCAACGTCACGGCCGACACCTGTGTATGGCACACCACACAGTTGCCTATACGAAATGGATTAAATAACTACACACAGACATGATATCACTGATATACCCTTAGATGATGCAGAGGTGACAATTAATGTGTAATGGATCATGTAGACAGAGTCCAACAGGAACTAATCAAGTAGGGTATGATGTAGTTATTGATATTGAGATTGTAGACGGCCAAACCCTGCAGCATAACGTGTCTGCTCAAGCAGCAGAATAGATAGCTTTAACACGCGCTTGTACTGTAGTGGAAAACTGATGTGTGGACATATGTCCCGATAGTCAGTATGTTGTCTGTACAGTGCATGTTTATGAGCAGCAGTGGAAGAATAGGGAATGATAACATCCACCGGTAAACCGATTAATCATGCTAATTGATCTTGAATGCATTAGACTCCATTCAGTTACCCACTAAAGTAGGTCATTGTAAATGTGCAAGTCATAGAAAGCAACAGGATAACAGTAGGAAAGGTAAGGCAGGAGCCCATGCATCTGCAAAACAAGCAGCCTCACAGTTGGAAAGTGTTTGTGTGAATGAGGAATGACAAACCTCAGACAGTTTAGATGTAGAAATTTTACAAACAATGCAAACATCAACTACGAAAGCAGAAAAGCCGACGTGGGTATGACGAGGAGCAATCCCTGAACACGGACCGCACATATCCACAGTGATAAAGCCAATATTAACGTCTAATCTATTCAGATATGCGGCTTTGTGGAGCCATGGGTAGAGACATGTCTCAACAGGGGGGACGGTACATTTGGTTAACAGAATACCCCTAACATACGGAATTACGAACCACATACAAGTGGTAGATATCATGCACAGGGAGCATTTAAACCGAAGGGAGTGAGTTTACCTACACCACCATAACTGTTCCGTACTATTTGTATGGAGTTCATACATCTGAATAAATGTGAAGGGAACAGATACTGTTTAGTGATTACACATATATATAATCATAATGGGTAGAAGCATTCCCAGCCATGAATCAGGATGCAGCAGCAGTGGCAAAGGTGCCAGTACAATAAAGTATCCCTACATCTGGCATGCTGTAAAGAAGCTACAGTGACAATAGAACACATGTAGTGAACCAGACAATCACGCAACCTGGGGGATTATTTTGTATTTCCATGAATGTAAATTGCATGTACAACCCACAGTCAGCATGACAGCTGGCGCCGTAAAGTGGGATCCCGAGAAATAAGTAGAGGAGGTTGGTGGGTGACATCCAGACGACTTACATGTGCTGTCTACCTCTAGCATTGCTGAGCATGACAACAGTTCCAAATGTAAAGTGCTGCACGCACTTTGAAGTAGTATGTGGAATGGCATATCATGTGCCAGAGTGGAAAGCTGTCATGCCTGCAGAGCCGGAGGTCGATGGCTCATTAGCAGGTGACATGAGAGGATTGTTAACCAATAACACTGTTCTTCAGTTAAAGTCTTTTACAGATAAAGAGCAAACGAAGACGGACGCATAGCTGACACCAGTCTCCTGTGTGTATGTCACTGTTATCCAAAGAACATTATTGGCAAGTGGAAAGTGTGAAGGTCTGTACCAGCTCCTGTTGGCAACGCCTACTGCAGTAAAGTTTGCAGAGAGGTCGTCCTGGGTCCACCTCACATTTTACAAACCGGTAAAGGATATCAAGTCTGATTGACATCTTGTAGCTGATATACCATAGAGCCTGAATCACCCGGGCAAGACTGTATAACAATACAAAGCAACCCCAAAGACATTTCTGTTTGCTGTCCTAATGGTTATACACCTATTAACCATGTTTGTGTTTACTTTACATTTGCTGGGACCTTACCTGCACATAACTACACGGATACAAATACTGATACGTGATGAACTGGCCACAGAGTGTCTTCCACACTTCAACAAATACCTAGGCATGACGTGTGCATATACAGACTATGAACACTTTAAATTGCTGTGTTTGTACTGCCATACGTACATCATATGGAGGACTTCCGATGCATGTTGTCCCCTTGGGGATAGATTGAGACTTGTGAATATTTACACTTTGATACAGGTTCTGTGAGATCACAGGACAACGTGGCACTGTACTTACCTGTCACACAAAAAGGAATTGTATGTTATCATAAACATGATACAGTTTCAGTTTGTGGGAGTATTTGTAACATAACTGTGTCTTACGAATGTCATATAACAGCCAAAGATCACAGTACTACTTGTAGCACCATTCATTATTTGTATTGAAACATCATGAGAACAATGTGGAAGGATGTGCAGAAACATCCTGAATTGTATAAACAGACCTCTGTTAGAGACAGGAAAATATTACATGCAGAGGTAACCCGCATCAGTAGTAAAGTAGAATATTGTTATGTTGTTTGTGGGAAAAAAGCATATCAATGGTTACCTGGGAATTGGTCCGCGAGTTGTTATTTGGGTTATCTGGCTCCAGTCACATGACATACTGCACAATTGCCTCTGGGTGCGAAACGTACTATAACACATATAGCTCAAGAACTGGGAACACAGTCGAGAAACCTAGTAATCCAGTGGGTGAAATGGAAGCTGTTCTGACATACCAGTCTTCTGCAAGAGATAAAGGAATACCGATTCATATGGACTTGTGTGACAGCGTCATAACCTGGGCTGGAACACTCCCAGCTGGTGGAGTAGTGAAATCAATCAGGGAACAGAGGAAGTTATCAAAACCTGTCGGAGGGATGATGAATGTGACTTTCCACTCTTGAACTTGTGACTGATGAACTGGATGCAATGAGAACTGTTGTGTCACAAAATGTAATAGCGCACGACTGCACCGTGGCGCCGAGAATTGGTACGTGCGCGCTTATTAAAGAAGATCGCTGTGTCCAACTACCACATGAAAAGACCAAAATCAACGCCCACCTAGAGGTAATACAGCAGGTGTCATCCATGGCGGAACCAGGCCCAAACCAACTGATCTAACCATTTCCACAAACCATTTGGTGGATGGGGTCAGTCATACTGAATATCATGATTGCCATTTGTGTTGTTCTGCTCATATTGGGAGCATGTGTCTATTGCGGATACTTTGCATGTAAGTATTAGTCAGGACTCTGGCGACATATCTGTACCGAGACTATGTATCAAGACCTGTAGTGGTATTTGTCAATAGAAAATGCAATCCTTCCTGAAATGTACAACAAATTACTTGCCTAGTTAACCGTTCCACAGAGGAAGAGGCTAGGGAATGAAATAATGTTGTATATGTTTCTGGATAGAATAGAAGCAATCAAAGGAGGGAGAATGTTAGCAAAATACATATTTAAACATATATATGACGTGCAACTTTAGAAGCAAATAGTGTATAATGCATATTATTCTATCATACAATATGGCAGTAGAGCTTATCATGCATGTAATTGCCTGTAGTGTAGCTGCAGTGTGATTGAACCCTGAGCCTAGCAGTAACCAGTGCAGCAGGTGTATGTCATTCAGCATTAGTCATCTGCTCGGTTAGAGAATAATACATGTATGTACAGGTATATCTGTCATCCTTCCACTGAGGAGGATAGGCTTGTGAGCTGTAACACAGAGTACAGCTGCTCAGCAAAGAGACAAAGGAACCTAGTAGGAAATGGAGTGAGGACCGGATCTGAACAGTGTTGGAACCGTGACAGAGCAGAATTTACCAAGTACAGTCTAATTGAATATGTGGCTCGCACGGTTGTGCTATCCTCATGGGAAAACATTTAATAAGCATTACCTGAGCACTGTTGTAGGAATACAACGTTGTGGACTCTAGCAATGTAAATGCCTTGTGACTGACTACATCATTAATGTTTGCAAAAGATGATAATATACACAATGCTCATACAGATGTAACATGTATAGAGTACAACAAATGTCTACACATTTACTGCATAGTTCTTTGCCTCCTGCAGCACAGTAGTAAAACTTTATTAACCTCAGCTTCCTGTGTTATTGACTGTCATTTTGAAAATATGAATGAGTGTTACAGTTTGATGTAAACAACTTAATTGACAGATGTGTACGTTCTAGCATGGGAATAGGTCAAGCCAACCATCACAATGTCCATGTGTACCACATACAAACAGCCTGTAACATGCAGTAGTAGTGCATGAAGGCATACACGACTGTGGGAATAGTACAGGACATATGGCAGGTGCCAAGTGCAGATGCATGACACAAACCCCAGGATGGGTGTCCCTGCAAAGAGGAACATGTGCCAACCACAACTCCCACAGATGTACCAGCAATAAAACACATGGCAAACACACAGAAACACTACTGTCCAACACACGACTGCAACGGAGCCTGGTCAAACACCAACATGAAGCATGCACAAACAGGGACTTGTGTAATGTTTGCCTTAACACCCCCCCCATAGGCCAAAGAAGAATAGAATGGACATATGCATGTAATGTTGTGAAGGATGTGTGGTAGTCCTCAGTATCACAGTGTTAGGGACACAGATACACTGTCATCAACTGTGACGTATGTGCACTGTACACAGCATACCTGCATGTAATACAGAGGACAATCATGTGCCACAGAAATATACACTGGAGAAAGAGTATAGGGGATAGACAATTGTAAATGTGACAAACTATGAATATAGGTTCATATGACCATAGGTACAGGGTAGGCCATCGTCCCAGGTTCAGCCATAACACTACACCATAGTTAGAATGACTTTGCCAACCTTCTGTGCTTCAGATAAAATATTCATGATTGTGCTGTACCTCCGTCAAGCAGTGATAATGATGTAATCCCTGGCATATACCTGCAATTCCCCATCCAATGGACAACATACCCGTGAACAAGGCTAGGAAGGATCTCTGTGTCACATGTACTGTGATGTAGATCCACAGCATTATGAGTGTCTGGGTGATATATGTGTCACTCAAACACATCCCATTAATGACCATGACAAGGTAAATGTCACCTGCCCTAGTGGTTCTGGGGGATGCAGATACAGTAGGTGAAGCATACACATGACATATGGGTTGACATGGCCACGTATGTCAGGCACAGGTCAACACTAAACAGCAGGTATGTGACGAATGTGGCAGGGTCCCACAAGTGGGCCAGCATAACACAAAATGATGTCATCCTGCATCTGTACAACAATTAACCTATGAGGGCTTCCCAGCTGCTGTAGGTGTATGGTCAGATACAGTCTGAATGGGGCAATGTAGTAAATCATAGGTGTAACACGTAATGGATACAAGGAGACAATGACCTAGCCTGATGTAGATGTGAATCCCTGCACAAACAGGTGGGCAATGTAGAAGTCCCACGCAACCACGATAGCAACGTGTGTGTTGAATGAATGGTGACCAACAAACTCTGTCCCCTGATCCTGGTAATCACCCCTGTGCTGAGTGGACAGCCACCTATATGCTGGACAGGGGTGACCTAGTAGTTCTCCACAGGTATGATGTTGCATTACTTAGCATTCAGCTGTGGGACATGTCCCTGACAGCAGATATGCATATCTGGGAGGCCCCTCCGAAGGATATCTGTGTCAGATGTCCGTCCCACTATGGCACCTGTTTTGCAGTCATCTACAAACAATGTTGCCCACAAAACCCCTGTGTGTGCCTGTACCGTGGAAATGTAGATGTATGACAGGAGTGGACCCACGGAAGGGCCCCATGGGACACCACTTGCTATAGGCAGTAGGTCTGACGCTGCCAGCAACTATGACTGTGTGGGTTGTGTCGCATAGACAGTTTCCAACACATTCTGTGATGTACGTGTCCACATCCCAGCCAATGGGTTTATCAACGATACTTGAGGGGCGTAATGTGATGAAGGCCTTTGCCAGGTCGAGGTAGGCTGTATGGACTGCAACACCCCCATCAATGGCCTCGGTGACCGTCCCGAAGATTTCACCCATGCCTTAAAGGCATGAACCACCCCTGAACAAGACAAACCGTGTTGGATGCAAAGTATGTATGTCCCCTATGCAGTCATATACGAGCCGCAGTACGATCCCTCCCCATGTCTTTGCAGATAGGTCACTTCATGTTAATGGGACAGTAATAACCAGGCTCAGTGGAGGCATTGGCCCTGTGACGTGGGACTACAGTTGCCATGCGACACAACCTGGGTACCTTACCTGAGGTGAGGCTACAAAGAAATAGCTGTCCTATCTGTGGGTCTAATACCTCAATGAGATAGTGGAGTACACAGTGGGGTCACCAGCTGGTCTCACGGATGCTATGTCCACTACCCTGGAGAGAGCATGTCCCACCTGTGTGTCACAGAACATTTGTTGACCACAAACCGCTGGTACAGACATCTCCTCATGTGTGGGGAAGGGTGTAGAGATGTCCATACTGGACTTGTCAGCCTGTTTGTTGGCAATGTGTGTATGTTGAGTACACTCCACCTCTTTGTGAACCCAGTCAGAGCATATGTGGGAGTGACCTCCCAGGTGTTGAGCATAGCAACTGATGGTGGTATGATTGTCAGCCAGGTCCATGTAGGTATATCTGTGGAATGTGCCCTGGGCCATGGCACGACAGTGTGTAACTCTACACATATGATGACCAAGGGTGTCATACCTCACAAGGTGTCCGCTCCACGTTGTAGTAGCCACCTCCTCGTGTTGTACATCCTGTGTATGGCTGGGGCACACCACACTGGATGCTTGGCATTGGTACAATGAACCACAGTTGGTTAAGTGAATGCCAGGTTCATGCAGTCCTGTAGGTACTGGTAGATGGCAAATGTGATTGATGCAGTGGCTACAGTACTGTCAACCACTGGCTCAGGGTCCTTAAAGGAGACCACAGTAGTGTGCAGAATTGTGTAGTCTGCCTCTGAGCAAGCAATGTGTATGGTAACTGGCAACACTCGCAGCAACGGATGCCAATAGCAGAAGCCAATGTCCAAATAACATAGTTTAACTTCTGCATGATAATATGTCTTATCATACATGTATTGACACGTGTGTGCTAATTACAATTGCAAATGGCCGGTAAGACTGGCCTAAAGCTCCCGTGATGTACACAGTCTGGAGATGTTGTTCCGATAATAAAGTGGCAATACCACCCAATCGTGACCGCTGGGTATGAAAGTGGTTGCTAACCTGCAACATTGGATGTACACCATTGGGTTCTGGTGTCGGAAGACATGGTTCCTGTAGCACTACACAGTATGGGTAGACAAGCAGACATCCGCGATTGCTCAACACACAGCATCAGTGAAACCCACTGCTCACAAGGACACAGTCCGACAAGCTCTACACTTTACATATGCACAGTGGTGTCCATTGTAGGACCCAAAAATTGTCTAAAGACAGGAATGCCGCCTTATTTCAACACCTAACTGAACTCATTGTCATCACAGGTACACATATGCACCGCAAGCGTGTTTAATGTTGCTGATAGCCGTCCATGTAATGCAGCACAGATGCACAGAAATACCCAGGGTACCGGTCCATAGAACTGCGTCCACATCACAGTCCCGCACACATGACGGATGTGTAATGGGTACTGTAAATTGTTGCAGTCAAGGGATTCTGGGTATGTAGACTCTGGGCTCGGTGTTGTTTCGCAGGCAATCCTTTGTCCCGCCCCGTGGGAGGGATGTGCATAGCACCTGCCTTACTCTCCGCTAATAATGCAAACCATCCACCGGAGAATGCTAAATGCAGGTGTGGAATGTGTACAGCCCTATACTAGTGTCCAGTAGGCAATTCTCATGGATGGACACCGTATGGCCAAGATGGCACCCACAACTGCAAACCCGGTAAATTACATAGCCGCGTAAGGCATAACACAGGAAATACACATAGGGACTACAGTTGACATTCCACATACAAAGCCGGACCGTGCCAACACCGGCATACAGCACTCAATCTGCCAGCAACAGAATGAGGAGCACCCGCTACCGTGACAGCTGAACAGATGTGTGACCTGTGGAACACATACTAATGGCACACACACAACGCCAAGTAGGATATGTAATATGGCATTCCCACCTATGAAGACAACATGGTTAAATGAAAACATAGGTAATCAACATGTTCCGTGGTGTTATATTGGAAATACGGTGACGGATATGTCCCATTGGGATGTCTGAGGTTTATATGAAGCAGTTGCTAACCAGCATCTTTGGATGTATGTCATTTGTTCACAGTACTAAATCACCTGGTTATGTAGCACCATGTAGACTGGGTAGTGAAACAGACATCCGCGATTGGGGAACATACACCAGCAGTGAAAAGCACTGGGCAGGTGGACACAGTCCAGCAACATCTAACTTGACATATGCACATCGGTGTCCATTGTAGGACCCAAAAATTCTATTCATGGAATGCCTGCTAGCTTCCTACATTACTCACGTGATCTCATTGTCGTCACCACGTCACAGGTACACATATGCACCACAAGCGTGTTCAATGTTGATGATAGCTGTCCATGAAATGCAGCACACATGCACAGAAATATCCAGGGTGCCGTGTCCATAGAACTGCGTCCACATCACAGTCCCGCACACATGAAGGATGTGTAATGGGTACTGTCGACTGTTGCAGTCAAGGGAGTCTGGGTATGTAGAATCTGGCCTCGGTGTAGTTTCGCAGGCAATCCTTTGTCCCGCCCCATGGGAGGGATGTGTGCGTAGCACCTGCCTTACTCTCCGCTAATAATGCAAACCATCTACCGGAGATTGCAAAATGCAGGTGTGACGTGTGCAGCCGTACACCAGTGTCCAGTAGGCAATTCACATGGATGGACAAGCGTATGACTAAGATGGCACCCATAACTGCAAACCCGGTGGAATTACACTGCCGTACTAAGGCATTACACAAGTAATACACATAGGGACTACACTTGACATTCCCCATACAACAAACACAGACAACCAGCCGATGATGTCCAAAGCAAAGACGAGGTACTGTAGACACCGTCAGTGACCACTCAGAGTACACCAGTAATTAAATGCAGTCACCATAGTTTACTGAAGCTCTTTTCGTCTGCCTCATAAGCAGACTTATTCAGAATACATACAATGCAGTCCAACCTACTACATGTAAAGCCCTTAATTGGTCAGTAAATTAGATGTGCTAGGTATTACTTACATGCCTCAAAGGCAAACAAGCAAACAAACATTACTTGGGTTACAGATTCCACACAGTGAGGATATCAGACATTGCTTCGAAAGGTATATTCTTCATAGAGAAATAGAAATATATGTATATATATGAAAGATGAACCAACATAATGTTTTCCAAATGTCTGACTGTGTAAGCTACATATATATGTTCTACGGACTGTGCCAATATATTAAAAGAACTGCAGACACCTAGTAATATAAATGAACCATAATATACACAGATAAACCGTATGATTATGACTAATGTAAAATAGACCAACGAAATGTAAAGATTCACAATGTGGTAATGTAAATATTCATTTAGAAGGTTACTTAAATAAATCAATTCAGACATCCATGTCAAAATACTAACAGAAGGCCAGCGAGGTGCCTGCCCTCACATGTACTGGGATGTTGTTCCACAGCATAGTGAGTGTCTGGGTGATGAATCTGTCCCACCAACACGGTCTATTAATGACAGTGTCAAGGTGTACGTCACCTGCCCTTGTGGTTCTGAGGGATCTAACCTCTCTAGGTGAAGCATACACATCAGATCTGGGTTCAACATGGCCTTGTATGCCAGGCACAGGTCACCTCTGTGCAAGTGGTATGCAACTGTATACATCTGTAATTCTTTCAGTTGGTCAGTATAACACATATTCCTGAGACCCTGCATCTGTTTGTCGATGAACTGTTGGTGCCTTCCAGCTGCTGCAGGTGTCGGGTCAGATACATTCTGAACGGGCATTGTACCCAATCATAGGTCTAATGAGTGATGAGTACAAGGGGACAATGACCTCCCTGATCTAGATGTGAATCCCTTCATGATGATGTGGGCAATGTGGAAGGTCTACCTAACTACGCTAGCAATGTGTGTGTCTAACTAACGGTTAACAACAACCCGGTCCCCAGATCCCTGGTAACTCCCTCTGTGCTCAGTGGATTGCCACCTATATGATAGCTAGGGTAACCTTGTTCTTCCCGAAGGGTATGACTATGCATTTCCTGGCATGTAGCTGTAGGCCATGTCTCGCCACCACCTCCACACCTGTGAGGCACTCCTGAAGGATATCTGTGCAGATGTGTGTCTGACTATGGCACCCAGTTTGCAGTCATCTGCAAACATTGTCACCCATAACCCCTGTGTTTGCTTGTACTCGGAAATGTAGATGCTGAGAAATAGTGGACCCAGGACTGGGCCCCATGGGACGCCGCCAGTGACTGGCTGTGAGTATGACATGGCGCCAGCAACTATGACCATGTGTGTTCTGTGACTTAGCCAGTTTGCAACCCATATGGCGATGTATGGATATACGCTCAAGATGACGGGTTTATCACTGATACCCGAGGGTGGTATTGTGTCAAGGCCTTTGCCAGGTTGAGGTAGGCTGTATGGACTGCTTTAC
>NC_056748.1:411905076-411923733 GCF_019279795.1 Protopterus annectens | reverse complement strand
GGTGTGTATCAATGGATACACAGTGTGTGGTGTACCTTTTACACATGTGCAGGACCACGCATTTCTGGACCGTATGTCTAGCTGATACCTTGGGTGCCCTTGTACCTGTGCCATACACACATGTACACGTGGGCAGTGTTACAATAACACATGTGTGGTGTACCTTACACAATGGATACAACGTTACATGTCTCAGTATAGTCATGCTGTGATCTCTACCCAGCTCAGACAGTTTACATATGCAAATGACAGTCATGTAACACATCTGTACTCACCTGCATGCCACTAACACAGGGGTGTAATCTACTCTGCCATGGGCCATGTTCTCCGCAGTACTGATGCATATAGTACTCCTACATGGCGTTTGCAGTGGGCAGGGTGTGAGGAGCAGTCCTGCATGTGTGCACACGTGCCACATTGCTCTGCCCGGGCGTCTGTGTGACATCCACAGACTGGACACACACCGTGCTGTGGGACATAGGTCCTGTGCACATCCCACAGGGGCACACTGTGTCACTATTCATGTGATAGCTCCCTTGCTGGTAGGGTGACACAGACCCATGGTACCACCACAGCGGACGTACTGTATAGACATACAGTTGACATCCACTTCTGCCGTTCAGTGGACACTACCATGGGGGGGTGTCACTGCTGTGTACATTGCACATGTGTTTACACACGGCCCTGCTGGACATCATTGTGGCACACATTGCACCTGCTACGGAACGTTTGGACATGGTTACTTGCTGTTCCTCCATTTCGGTACCTATTCTGCTACTACATTGTCCCATATGTGCAGGCCATACATATCTTGTTTATGTACATAACATTAGGCCATCCCTCCATCATGCATGCTATGCCTGTGATACTGTCTATGATTTCTGAACATATCCATCATGACAGCTTTGCATTACACATAATTGACATAGTCACCCCTACTGCGTGGGATACGTGCGTCGTGCGCACATTCCGTATGACATCGACGGTATATGCCCATGCACATGTGTGCTGTGACACTATACATACATGTCCTATCCCCTGCTGTGGCACTTCATTGTTGGATATCCACTGCCAGCATCAGCGTGGGTGGTGGCATTATTCTGTGTTTGAAATCCCTATGGCAGACCTGGGGTAGGGTTACCACCTGTCCCACTTTGCAAGGGACAGTCCCTCTTTGGGCAGTTGTGTCCTGACAACACATATTACAAATGGCAAATGTCCTGAGATTGTGGGACATAATTATGTCCCATTTTTTATGTAAGAGTTGCATAACATAGTTATTTATGTTTGTAAATTCCTAAATGTTACAAGACACACAATAAGCAACTAAACTGCTACAAGACTACGATTTTATTTAGGCAAAGAGTAAAGTTCTACCCTTTGTACTGACCATGGGTATGTGTCCACCTGTAACATCTGATGTGTGTCGAAAATGTCCCACTTTGGCCATTTGAAAGGTGGCAAGCCTAACCTGGGGTTATCCGGTGTGTACATGTTGTCCCACTGCTGTGCACACGTTGTCCACAGTCGTTGGTATGCTGCGCGGCTTAGCATTACATAACCAACTTTCACCACTCTCTGCCTGATGGACAGGTATCTTTACCTACACACACCGTTCACATACTGTACAGATTAGTCACGTATCATGCGTTACACAACAGTACATCTCCTGGGTTCAACATACCTTTCCGCCTTTGGTTCTGTATTCGTCAGTACTTGCTTGCTACTCCTTTTGTATTAAGCTATTTGTTCGGTATGAACATACGGTTTGAATATCCAGGAGTCTTCCTTATATTCACGTCACCTGAGGCATGTGGGTTCATCACGCCAATAGCTGTTCCTCGGTGTGTACTTATGCGCATATCACGGTGATCCCCTCCATTAAATGCGTTCTGGCGTCGGCACTGGGCCATGGTTCATTCCTCGTGTGGCCGTTGGTTATTTGCAATACCTTCGTGAGGATGGTATGTATTGTATCATGTTTGTGTGACTGCATCCGCTATGTGTGGTGTCAGGTACATTTCGCTGTGGTGTTAGCCGTGGATTGTGTGTGTTGGGTATGGTATTCTGTTCGACATGTGGGTCTCCGTGTCCTGGCGGCGTCTGTCGATGGCGTTGTGCATTCAGATGTGTAACATAGCTGTTATATTCCTGTACAGCGGATGCAAGGATGCATCAGCTGCTGCTAGTGTTTCCCAGCGGCTTGTTGTGGGTATGCGCTGTCATTGACTGCCTGTATGTTTTAACTAGGGTTTTAGCTGTTATCCCTTGGATATGTGCGAGGGGGTATATCTGCGGATGTGTGTGGCAGTGCGGTGTGGGTCTTGCATTTATACATACAAGATATGCTTGTGTGTGTGCTCCATCCTGCTTCGGGAGCTGCAGGTTACCTGTCTGTTGTTCTGGGAATGTTTGTTTTGTTGATGTCGTGTGGTGTCGGTATCGCCTGCATGTGTGCTTCCTGCATGTATTCCTCCTTCACATCGGTTATATATCTGCGGATGTTCGTCCGTGCCTACTATCCATTGGCATTTTGTCACTGATAGTTACGGTGATTGTGGTCCTATACTTGGGACGGCCTGTATGCTACCGGTAGCCTCCTATTCGTGTGCCGCTTGCTTACTTAACGGTCGTGGAACACACAGCGGTATTTACGGGACCATAAGTGTTCACGATCGGTGCCGGGTTAGCACAGTCGTATTTTCACCGTACATGCCTGATGCTGTGTAACGTTGCCGACGTCTCGTGTTGAGTCTACCTTATGGACGCCATACATACGGTCATGGTTTGTACATGTGTCCTTTGCATCTCCTGTTGGCTATGGCCCTGTGGTACATTCTGGGACATTTCCGCTTTGCATCGTTTTACGTCGCCATGTGCATAGCCACTGAGGAGATGTCAGTACTACTTTGTGGGTACTGCTGTACATACGCCTATAGTTCCTGTACTGTATGCCTACGCATGTTATTACACTCCGCCTGTGACATGTCATCTACATACACATTTTACAGTGGCACACACATTACACACACACAGCGGAACACACGACAACCTCACCTCACACATACGCATATTGCCGCCATGGCTCTCAACCTTCTATTTCCAAAATGAGGAACACACACATTAGTAATGTGGAACAAATGGGCATAATGTGGAACACATAGTAATGGCATAGTAACAACTTCAGCTATGTAGGTCATAGGATGATTAGAATATGCTGATTTACTTACAGTGAAGAACCTTTAATGAATTACTATGATTCATTTCTATTTACCAGGATGTCATTTAAATACATTCCTAACAATGGATGTTTGACAGACATTTTCAATGTGGAACTTTGTGGAACTGCGAGGGACATGAACTGTTTTACACCCCAAATGAGGTACGTTCCTCATAATGACGTACACTTCACTGGTATGCTTGCCGCTTTCGCACCGACGGTTGAACACAATACCTACGTTGGCCGCATCGCCGCCGGCGGCGTGTATCTCCGCACTCATATCCTATGGATATGACACGCATATCCGTTACTGTACCGTGGACTGGTGATCATCCCGACACGCGGATATGTATTGATGCAGGTTGACATTTCCATGGCTGGCGTTACCTGCTCTGCCCACCCTCCCGGATGATCGGGTTGTCGGTCACTATGTTTACTATGTGGAGATTTCGCGTCTTACTTATCTGTGAACTTGCATCCCTGGGTTCCATATTACCCTGTTGTACTTTATATCTGTGTATGCGTACATATATTTCTACATGTGTACTGATATCTATTTCCGTATCTGTGTATGCACATAAGTACATATGTGGTCGACTTGCGGCGATAGTGGCAGCATCACTACGCCGTGTGCTGTAGAACCGGCGTACGGTGAGGTGTTGGCGTTCCATGCTCTGCTGGCTATTGGGTGTGCAGTGTTTGGGTGGTGCCTTTGTTGGAGTCACACATAGGTCCGGCCATACGGTACACATTACGGGCGGACATGTTTGTGTGGCGTCCATTTCACTGTGTGTGCAGGTAAGGAGGTGTCAGTCCATGGGGCCTACACTGTCAAAGTATGTGCTATCGTTCCCTCTTTGCCAGGGCATAGGCATATTGGATGCGCCTCCGTCTACCTACTGGGGCTGGCACAGCGTGTTCATGGCGCTGAACGCCCTGTGCCTGTGCTTGCCTTGGCAGTTGTGGCGGGCTTGGTGGCCCTACACCATTATGTCCCTGCAGCAGCTGTTTCCGCAGAATCATATTGTGTAGCATACAACATACTATGAATATGTGGGCACATGTGCCTGGAGAGTACTGCAAGGCTCCACCGGATGTATCCAAGCACCGGAACCGTGATTTCAAGATCCCAAACACACGCTCTATGATTATTCTGGTTTGTGCGTGTGCCTCATTATGGCGTTCTTGCATGTGTGTGTGTGCATTTCTGATGGGTGTCATCAGCCACGGCTCCAGTGCATAGCCAGCATCCCCCACAAGGTGACCTTGTGTGATGTCCCCCCTGGCGAATACCTGATACAGCTGTGAGGCATGCCAGATATGGGAGTCGTGGAAGCTTCCAGGGCTGCCAGCACACACATCCATGATAATGCCCTGTGCATTGCACATGACCTGGCAATTGATGGAGGGGTATCCCTTGCGGTTTATGTAGCGTGTACCCTGCTCCCCAGGCGGTGACTTGATTTCTATGTGCGTACAGTCGATCGCACCCAGTACCTCCGGGTATTGTGCCACACGGTGGAAGCGGCGCATATTGCTAGCCAACACCTCCTGAGATCTGGGGAAGTTTATATACTCATGGGCATGTCGTAACATGGCATCCAGGAACTGGTGTAGTACCCTAGATGCTGATGCCTGTGAGATACCCATTATATCCCCGGTTGGCCTTTGAAAGGTACCTGTAGCCAGTATTCGCAAGCTCACACATACCTTTGTGTCCACTGGGATGGGCTCCCCTCTGTTGTCTCTTGTTCTCAGGCGTGGCCGGCACAGCTCCACTATTTGCTGTAACGTGTCCCTGTCCACCCTGTAGCGCTCTACTATCTCCAGGTCTTGCAGCCCCTGGTAGGTCACCCTTGGTCTGAACACTCTCCTTCTCCTGTGAGGCCTACGGTAGTTGTCGGCACCGCCCTCCGCAACTCCATCTGTCTCTGCCACATACCTATGCATCACGGCCACAGCGGCACCCACCATATATATATTAAAAGTTCCCCGTGTGTTTACACCCTACGGTGCGGCGTTTGGGAAATCGCGCTGTGTGTTGTGTGCATTCACACTTTATACTGTTGTGCTGTATACCCGGTGATGTCATTGGGTGTGTCTGTGCAGCCGTATCCATGGATTATTTTCGGTGTTTTACGGTTGCAACTGCAACGGTATTGCCTTTAGTGTTGCATTACAGTTGCCTGCATTGGCTTAGCTTTGCATCTTACATTACTGCATCCTGCAGGCACATGGCATATGATGCATTTTATCTGCAGCCGCAGTTATGCTACCTCTGTACTTGGCTGTGCTATTTCGGTTCTTTGTTCTTTGCATTTCTACTACATCCCCTACTATCTTTGCATTCATATGCCTCCCCTTTCCCGTTATGCAGGAGTCTGCATACAGAGTTGTCGGCTGCCGCCGTTTGCCCTTCCTGGATTAATTGGTGTTGATTGCTCATTACGGCTCCAATTACACTGCTTCCGCATTTCCTCATATTCTCCGCATTACCTTCCTATATCCGTGGCTGTTGACGGGGAGGCCGTCACATGACTGTGTTGGGGAACATAGTCATCCTCGTGCACATGCATCTGTGCTTATGTACTCTCAGCGCATCTATTTCCTCACACGCCGGTCCTGCTGCTGTGATGTGCATTGTACAGCCCAGGTTTGCTGGCCTCCAATATGCTTCCTCCTACTGTGGCACACCCCTCTGCAATTGACATGTATCTCGTGTAGGCCACTCCTCGGTGTAGTACCGCTGTGCCGTTTGCTCCATCCTTACACCGGCGCCAGCTTTGCGATTCACTATTATCTGCCTCATTTGCATGGCATTGACTGCTAATACATGGTTACGGCGCCGGACACTGCCACCACTCCTTGACAACCCTTGCGCTGGGGTTGGGCTTTCCATACATACTATGGTGTGTGGTGGCTGTACAGCTGATGTGTATTATACAGCTCTTTTAGGACATTGTCATATTATTTCATTGCTTTGCACCTTCTGTACACATATCCGGGGTTCTGCTGTGGTTTCTACGCATGACATTTTGTCATTATTTACAGTTTGTGCATGTTTTCTTTGGACATTCTCGGTGCCTTTCCCCTTTGGCATATTGCACCTGTATGATACCTGACGTTGACAGCCTTCCGTTACTCCTTGGTCATGTTTGGGTAAATGTAAACCATTTTTTTCGGTTTACATTGCCGTGTCCTTACGCTACGCATGCCCCACTTCGTGAATCGCTATTTGCCTTCATTTGCATGGTGCAATACCGTACACAGTGTGATTAGCATACCTACGCTGGGGCGGCGCAGGTCCGGTGCACGCCGGTAGTGCACGTGGGATTGCTTCATACCTGAATCGCTCGGTGGCCATATTTGGCTTTATAACGCCGACGCTATGCTGGCGCCTGGCGCAAGGTTCATGAATCCCGGGGTTGGTCTCATGCATGTGTGCTGGTGCATGTAAAGGGTGGTTGAGTGTCGTAAGTAGTGGTGGTGTTATGGAAAGTATTTTTCCTAAGGTAAGGTATAGGGTTGTAGGGTTGGGGTGATGTGAAGAGTTAGGGTATGAGGTAGCACTTCCAGTATGTGGACAAAGGGCACTATTCCAAGAAACTTGATCTCAGTGTAAGTGACTTACTCCGGTGCATTACAATTAGACACACACACAATGTTTTCAAAGTCTCTACTGTAACAAAATATTTTTTGTGAAACAGTAACATTATTATTATTATTTTTTTATCCCGTTTGGATGGGTGTGGTTTATCCTATTTGAATGGGTGTGGCTCCCACAATCTGCATGCATATTTATCTTTATTTCCCCTTTGTCCTGTTCTTAGTCCTGTACAGGTTTAGTCTGTTTCCATTTATATATATATTTTTGAAGGTAAAGCTAGCTTGTGCCATCTTTTTAGTCCACACTAGGACAGGTTTATTGAGTTATAAGCTTAAGCGGCATAGTTGATGTTCTCAGTATGACACTGTATTATTAGAAATGGCAGAACACACAAAAAAGGGCGAGGTGTTTCTCTCCTCTACACCTCATGCCTCCTAGTTACCGCCTACTCCAAACCTATTCCCAAATTTGGTAACACTGAATTGCTCCCAGTCCTTCTGCAGATAAATAAGCGCAAATCATTCTGTATTTTCACCCTTTATATCCCCCCAGGAGACTGTCTCAGTCCTTGAAAACATTCTCTCCTGGTTCTCTTCCAACATTAGCAATGAAACGATAATCCTGGGTGATGTCAACATTAATTGGGGCACAGTTCAGTCACCAATCAACTATCTAAATATAAATCTTTACAACTTCACTCAACTGATTTCCTCAACAACCTAACCATCCAAAAACTTCCTCTCTGGAAGTATCCTAGACTGGATTCTAGTTTCACATCCCCACTACATAAGTAATAGTGGTTCCTTTCCTGACCCACTAGGTGACCACCTTCCCATTTTCACTCATCCCATCCCCCCCCCCACAGCTAACCCATACCTATACCTCTACTCGGTACGTAAAGAACTTTCGCCCCAATGAATTCTCAAAAGCACTACAAAGCACAAACTGGTACCCACTAAAAACACTACCCCTAGACAACGCTGTTACCTAGTTTAATACAACTTTCTTACATTTGCTCGACTCCTTTGCACCCTGGAAAACAAAACGCACAAAATGCAATCCCATCCCATGGCTAACTAAGAGCACCCTACTCTGCATGAAGCTCCGTGATAAAGCTTGGAAACACTACCAAAAAACCAAAACCACATCTACCCTTAATGGATACAAAACACTCCATAACAAAGTAAAGAAGCTTCTAACTTCAGATCGCAAAACCTATTTTTCCACACTCCAAACCAATCATAACTCTAATCCTAAAAAATTCTGGGATGGAATCTCCTCTCTCCTCAACCCAGGTAAAAAAGAGAACTCCTGCCCTGACCCAAATGCCTCCGATTTGGAACTAGCTTACCAATTTAACTCTTTCTTTATAGACTCCATAGCCAAACTAACATCATCCTTCTCTAATAACCCAGCTTCCCCACATCAGCCCCCACACATCCCTTCCACCTCTCTCTACTCCAGCTCCCATCCTCCTCCATTTTCCATGACCCCCATTCCTATCTCTACAATAAAAAAAAATACTTCTAAAACTGAAACCTTGTTCTAATGCCCCAGACGACACTTCCTAAAAATAGCACCAGAAGCCATTGCCTTTCAGATCTGCATACTAATAAATTGATCAATTTCTGAATGCCATGTCCCCCAACTCTGGAAAAAAGCCTTCATAATCTCACTTCATAAAGGGGGCAACAATAATAACATCTCTTACTTCCGACCTATTGCTATCCTATCCCCTATTTCTAAACTTCTCAAAAAATGTCTTCACCTGCAACTTCCTCCTTATCTGTCAAGAAATAACCTTCTTACTTGTACCAAGCACAGTTTCCAACCTGGCCATAGCACCACCACTGCTCTACTCTCCTTCCTTGAAACTGTCAACAAGGCCCGAGACTCCGGTCACATTGTGGTCACCTTGCTCTTAGACCTTTCTAAGGCCTTTGACACCATCTTTCACAACCTGCTCCTTACTAAACTCTCCAAACTAAATCTTTCCCACTCAACTATCAACTGGTTTACCAGTTACCTAACTAACAGATAGCAAGCAGTCAAATGAAATAAAACAATTTCACTTGTTCATCTGCTCTCTGCTCAACAGGGGCGCAGGAAAATAATTTTCTCGGGTGGCGAAAGCCAGGGTACCTTTTTGGCTAGGCTTATATAGGCCCTAGGGCCAATAGCCTAGTACCTACCTATGAACCTATGAATCTTTTCTTACTACTCCCACAGGTGTGCTCCAATGTTATATTCTAGGACCCCTCCTATTCAATATTTTCCTAAATGACGTCTATCTTGCCATCCCTAATGCTAAACTCATCCAATACGCTGATGACTCTACAATTATCTGCTCTGCCACATCAGCCTATTCATTAGCAAAATTAACTCAGTATGCCTTCTCTTCTACTGAACAATGGATGCTTGACAACCACCTGGCACTCAGTGCATCCAAGACCAAATTAATGATATTCACCCCTTCTAAAACCACCATCCTAGATAAAGACTCTTTCTCTGTCACCAGCCAAAATAACATACTTCTCGAAATAGTCCCCACTGCAAAACTATTTGGAGTCCTCACTGATGACCAGCTAAAGTTTGATAACTATCTACATGTAAACATAAAAAAAAACCTCACAAGAAACTTGGCATGCTCTACCGCCACTACCACTTCATCTCTCCTGACACCAGGACCACTCTTGCTACTGCTTACCTCATCCCTTCCCTCTTATATGGAGCCTCTATCCTTATTAATCTTCAATCCTCCCTCAAGTCAAAACTCTCTTCCTGCTACTACAAAATTTCTAAATTTGCTACAGGGCACAGATCCTCTACCCACTACTGTAAATCCCTACATCAAGTCAACTGGCTTGAGCTAACCAATTACCTCATCTATACCCAACTGATCCAAGCCAACAAACTTATTTTTAGCCCCTCTCTCTGCCCCTCCCTTACCTCTACCTTCCAAATGCATCAACCAAATAGATGTCTAAGATCCAACTTTCAAAATTTTATTGGGCTACATAAACCTGTCCGTCCACCAGGCAATCATCTTCTATCATTCTCCGTAGCACGACACTGGAACTCACTTCCACCACACATCTGTACTAGCAAACTCTCTGCTATCAAAACTTTACTCCAGTCCCATCTAAACTAACAGTGGAAATGCTCCTGCTCCCATCCTACATAGCTTTCTCAACCACAGTTACTCTCCACAAGCTAATATATCTGCTAAAGAGCCACCTACTGTCTCATTACTCCTAACAATAACTGTTGGAACAATCATATTTTATAAGAAATGTAATTTGTATTGTTATTGCAACCTGTTACTCTGTAACTTCTTGCATTTCTATGTATATTATATTTGTCTTATTGCTATGTATATTTTCTGCTTCTCTGGAGCTTTTCTCTCCAGGACTCCACTGCAAATGGGCTCCTCATAGCCCAATGGACCATCCTGGCAAACAAACTGAAAATAAATAAATAAATAAATAAATGAAAATAAATAAAATAAATAGACACTGTGTCTGTTTACACAGTTGTTTGGATGCTGTGAAAATGACTGTATCATTGGAAATTCAGATTTAATTTCCTTGAATGCCCTTATTTGTCTTTATGTATTGTTTCATTGATCTGAGACTTTTAGTAGCATTTCTATTTGTCATTTTTGTAGAGCAGTTCATTGATGCTCCAGTACCATTTGGAGTTGGAAGATGCCTTTGCCTAGATACATTTGTGGCTATCATTTTTTGAAATTGATGGGAGCTGGGCTCAGCACAGTGGTGCAGTGGGTAGAGCTTTTGCCTCACATCAAGAGAATCTCTACTGTGATTCTTGTTTGGGGTGCCTTCTGTGCAGAGTCTTCATGGCCTCCCTGTATTCACATGGGTTTTCTCTGGATGATCCAGTTTCCTCCCAAATTTTAAAGACATGCAGTAGATAGACTGGACACTCTAAACTGGTGATAGGTGTGAATGTAGATGCAGTGTTTGGTATGGAAGAACATTCATGACAGGGCTAGTCACCCAGTGGTGCGGACTTTGGCTCAAGATGATGGTCTCATTGATGTGGTGCTCTAACGGCATTTGTAAAATGTGGGAGAAAGGAGGTGATGGATGACTGGATCGAGGAGATGGGCATAATTTGGGTTGTATGCTTTTATGTGATATAGTTTTCAGTTCCTATTTCAATGGGATTTGTTTCATTCTGAGCATCACTGTCAGTCCATTTGTTTGACAAATGCCAGATTTTCTGCCATGAACAGTTTTCATCTCCAAGAAATGCTTTCATTTCCATTTGGTTGAACATCAGTTAATCTTAATGTCCAACACTTCACATTTGTTGAAAGCTTCCAAAATACTGTCAGTTTCTATACCCTTCCCATAAACTGTGCCTTTACTTTACAACTGAATTGTAAGATCTGATGATATGTGTTCATTTCTACACAGGACATTTTACTGGTAAGTGAGGTGCATACTGTTTCTGAACACTTCCTAAAGTTTGGAAGTTTGAGTTGACTACATGATTATTGTTGCTAGAGTAGCCATGTTTTTAAGCAGACCTTTGGTTCTGCACTGTTTTATTGCGACTGTCATTGCTTTCTCCATCATCTTTTAATAACTGAATTCTTCGAAATGTACAAGTCTGTATGCAATTATTGATCTTTCGTCGTGTAGTCTTCGGGGTATATTGAGCTGTCTTAGCCAGCTGCTGAATTAAGTAACATGCAATGCAGCCTCTATATCACTGTATTGTTTTATTTCAAGTATATCTATTTATACTTATTTGTTACTTTGCCTGTTTATTAACATTTTCCAACTTTGTTTAATTATTCTTTTATTTAAATGCTATGTTTAATAATAATGTTTAAAAATGTTTACTTATTATTATTTTACGTGCTTAGATAATAAGTACTGTAATGTACTTGAGGTTTTATTCATTCATTTATTTTCTGATATCTGCTTAATCCCATTAAGAGTCTTGAAATGGTCAGATCCCATCCTGGTACACAGCAAGTATAAGGCATCAAATTTCTCCTAAATGCAATGTCAGTGTACCCTCACAAAAGACACACACACACACACACACACACACACACACACACACACACACACACACACACACACACATGTATGTCCCCCCACACCCACACATACCTTTTTGGGAAGTTAGTGGAATTTTAGTGCACTTATTAGTGTGTCTTTGGAATGTGAGTGGAAATTGGAGATGAAAAAAGCACACATACATATAAACAGATAAGATTTACAAACTTTGCATTGATGCACACCATCCAAGAACAAACTAGTGAAGCAAATGTCATGTCAGTCATTTTAATCTCTGCATGACAGTTCTAAGAACACAGATGTACAGAACATTATAAACTTAAATACAAGGCACCCCTCCCCACCAAAAGGGCAAATATCTATCCCAGCAGAGTGCTGCCCCCCCTTGACATCTCAGATGCTCAGGTAAGAGCTGCCCTCTCCAAAGCAAAAAACACAGCATCAATGGGACCAGACAGTGTCCCAGGCTGCGTCCTACATGAACTCCAAGAAGAGCTAAACCCAAACATAAAACTACTGTTCAATCTCAGCCTTACTACAGGATATGTAACCAAAGAGTGGCATACAGCAACAGTGGTCCCTGTCCACAAAGGTGGTGCCTCAATGGATCCTGGAGACTATCGCCTAGCTTTGTCTGCAAAGCTATGGAAAGGATCATCATAGATCTCATAAATAAAGATATTGGGGACCTACAGACACTGGATCCTACCCAGTTCGGCTTTGTTAAAGGCAGATCCTGCCTCTTAAACCTGGTCGATTTCTTTGAAACAGTCACCAAGGCCATTGACAAGGGGAAGGTGGTCCACACAGCCTACCTGGACCTCGCAAAAGCCTTCGATACAATACCCCACTCGGGCATTATAGATAAGCTCACCAGCTTAAATATAAACCCCTATGTCACTAGATGGGTTGCAAACTGGCTCAAGGACAGAACCCACATGGTTAGAATTGCTGGAGTCATGTCAGACTCCAAACCAGTTACAAGTGGCGTCCCACAAGGCTCAGTCCTGGGACCTCTCTTGTTCGGTATATATTTCTCGGAGGTACAGGCCAACACGGAAGGACTGTGGCTGACCAAGTTCACAGATGACTTCAAACTGGGCGCCATAATCGACTCTCCAGCTGACACAAGCATCCTCCAAAAGGGCCTCATAGAAACAGACAACTGGTGCCAGAGCCATGGCCTCAAGCTAAACACCAAAAAGTGTATAGTCATCCCCTTTGGCAAAAACAAAGTGCCCACAAATTACCACATAGGTGGTAATCCATTAAGTACAGAAGAAGTAATTAGGGACCTGGGGACCCAAGTTGATAGCAATCTCTCATTTGACAACCACGTGGCCACAGTGGTTAGAAAAACATTTTATATAGCCCACCTAATCATGAAGGGATTCACATCTAGATCAGGGGAGGTCATTGTGCCTCTTTACTCATCCCTCATCCGGCCCATAATTGAGTACAATGCCCCTTTTGGGATGTACCTTACCAGACACCTGCAGCAACTGGAAAGACCCTAAAAGTACCTCACCAAGAGGATCAAAGGGCTCAAACAGACGCCATATGCTGCCCGGTTAAAGAAACTCCAGCTCTACTCAGTGGCATACCGCCTGCTCAGAGGCGATCTGTGCCTGACATATAAAGCCATGTCCAACCCTGAATTAATGGACATGCTGCACCTCAGAAAATCCAAATCCCATCGAGCTATGTGCTCGAGAGACTTGAACCTCAGCACTGAAATAAATAGGACATGCTGGAGGGACAGATTCATAACCCAGAGGCTCCCTTCACTCTGGAATAAAATCCCAGTCCAGGTTAGGCAGAGTCCCTCATTGACTCTCTTCAAGAGGAATCTTGATGAGTGGATGGGAGATCGTAGGTTTACCCCGGGTATCACTTCTGTGTCACTGTTAGACAGAGGCACAGTATACTAACCTCGAAAAAGGGCATAGCAAAATTAATTTAAAATGGGTGGCGAAAGCCAAACACACTCTGGCTAGGCTTATAAATGTCCTAGGGCAGATAGCCTAGTATGAACCTATGAACCTATGAACCTAAGATAGTGGTAAGGTTTCTATGATTTTCAGTCAATCTTTTATACCAAGTAGCTCAACATTATGTAGAAAATATTTGCTAAATCATATACCATAATCTTGGAAATGCAGTTGAACACATTGTTTGTGATTGTGGTTTATATGAGTAAACTACTTATGGAGTAAAAAAATTATTCATTTATGATTTTAGATATTTTTCTTATTATTACTCTCTGAAAGAAAATGTATAAATTAAACTATTCAGCATACAGACTGCCTAACGCGCCTTTCATCTATTACATTGAACATTTTAATGGAATTGATTTACTGTCTGAAGAGATAGGAGTGTTCACAAAATAATACCAGGAAGGACAAATGAGTACTACATCAAAACAAGTAAATACATATTCTTGGGAGTCTACCCTGAAAACTAGATGCACATTATACATTTATGAAAGTGCCAAATATTACTGAGTAGAAAACAAGAACTTCAGACATGGATTAAGAAGTAAAAACAATAGCTATAGCTACTGCCCTACAATCCATCAAACAAAATAAAACAGTAAGAGACCAGTGAAATAGCAAGCCCAACTGGAGACTAGGAAACTAGCAAAATAAAATAGTCATACATATCGTGAATTAATATAACCATTATTTACTCATATCTGCAAGAATCTTATTATCACATGAAAGGTATCCTGTCCCTGAAATAATTTCTGAGGTACCAGATGAAGAAACCAGATAAATTCATGATGAGTAAAAATGTTAGAATTCATTAATTATAAGATGTGTATATAGTTTAAAATACTGAATTGCAAAAAGAAACAAATGCTTACAAGGGCTTATCTGAGATACAAACTTAAACCTAAATCAAAATATAAGATTACTAGAAAACTGGTTGTTTATAATACAACATGCTAAAATATATTGGATTTGTTTTGCAAAATGAATCAGCTTCACCTGAATTTACATTTGAAAAGATGTCATATACAGTATCAGATAAAGGGACCTAAATGTAAAACATATTTATATGTTCCATGTTATCCATATACAACATTATTAGGAAATCCTGTATGAGTTCTACCTCGTAGGGCAGTTCACAAAGATTTGGGCATGTTGTGGGCCTGACTTACATGAATGACATCTCAAATAGCTGTGAAGTCATATGCAAATGATGGTTGTGCAGAGCTGACAGTGACATGATGCCTAAGAGTTACCCTTTTCCTCAATGTAGTGTGATCTCAGAAAAACAATAAGTACAACAGGTAACTGTACTTCCCCCTTGATGAATTTTCATGTGGATGGTAAAGCCATCTGCATGAATATTCAGTGATAAGGCAGGACTTGCTACTGTGCATCCTGTGAAGCCATTGTGGGTCTTGTGCTCTGCCTCACTGGGGGCTGGTGTCAGAGCTACAAGTCAATCTTGAGACCTCAAGTTATCAAAAAATTTTCTGTCAAGCCCTCACTTTAGAGCTTGTTACTACTCTGGTAGCAGTGATCATTGACCAGTTTTAGACGAAGACTTAAGACTTGACTTTTTGAAATGGCTTTCAACAACTTGGGATGATAAAACGAATGCGACTAGGTACATGTTATCAATTTAGTGTTATTGTTATTTATGTTTAGTGTATGTTCTTAGATATTTTACTTTAGTTATTTATTTATTGATTGTTGTTGCTACTGGTGTTTTGTATTAAACACCTAAATAAATTAGAACTTGCATCCAAAACATAGTATTTTTCAGTTTACAAGGAATCTATGAAAATGGAGCAGCCGCGGTGGTGCAGCGGTTAGTGTTGCCACCTCACAGCAAGAGGTTCTCTGGTTCAGTCCTCGGCTGGGGTGCCTTCTGTGCGGAGTCTGCATGTCCTCCCTGTGGTCGCGTGGGTTTTCTCCAGGTGCTCCGGTTTCATCCCACATCCCAAAGACATGCTGTAGGTGGACTGGACACTCTAAATTGGCCCTAGGCATGAGTGAGTGCATGTGTGTGCCTTCTGTGGAAGGTTGGGTGTCAGGCTGGCAACTCAACACCGTAAAACTCCACTGCCAATCATGAGTGGACAGGTGATCCACTGTGGCAACCCCTAAATGGGAAAAGCTGAAAGAAAAAGAAGAAGAAGGAATCTATGAAAATGAATGCATTGTGAAGACATAATGGGGGAGGGGAATGTACGACTATTATGAGCTAATATGCTTGTACGCAGAGCCATACTCTGGTTACAGACATGCAGTAACATAGTTCATTCCCTATTGTAGCTACAATGTGGTTACACCACACAGTCTATTTTTTCCTTAGAAGACAGACTAAGGTTTGATTTTCCTATAGAGTGATGCATACATTCCATTTGTGCAGAGCTCTAATACCATTAGTTCCTGGTATTATTAAAAGAAGAATTATGAAAGTAGCTTTTGTGGCTTATAACATCATGTGCCATTGAGTTTTTGGATGGGGGGGCAGTCAAAATAATAACACTAAATGCATGCATATTTGTCAGTCTTGTATTTAGCACTGAAGAATGATGCTATGAGCTCTTGATGAGCTCTTTCCTGTAGCCAGGGGTCTGAGGCCTTCAGCTCCCTTAGCCTACTACGTTTTTTATTTATTTATTTATTTTATTTTATTTTTATTTTATTTTACATTTGTTAACCGGGCTAGTCTAGCTGGATATATCTCCATTTTCAGTAGAGGCCCGGGGAGAAAAGCTCCACATAGAACATAACAATGAGACATACTTTTAATAAACACAAAGAATACAAGTAAGACAACAATCGTAAAAAACAAGAATGAGTACAAATTGCTAATAATAAACTAGGCGAATCAAATTCACAAAAAGAAGGTACATTATCATTAAAAGTCCTGACTAGAGATAGGACAGTTTCAAGGGCTACTTAATAAATTCCATACAGGCTATGCCATAAGGCTCCTACTACAGTAAAAAAAAGAGTGGAAAGAGAAGGAGGAGGAATTAAGTAATGTGAGAGGATAGGAATGAGATAGTAGTCAAGAGATGAGAGAAAAAAGAGAGACTAACAAGAGGATATGGGAAAGGTAAGAAAAATAGGTCAGAACAAAGAGTGAAATGAAGTGAGAGGAAAGGTATATGCTAGATATAAAGCACCTGGAGAGGTTAATGGTCAGGAGAGGGGGGTAGAAAAGTTAGTCAGGAGTATTACAAGAGCAAAGCCAGTGATTTTGGAAGTACAGTTTGATTTGTTGTTTGAAGAGGGGTAGGGATGTGATTAGTGTTATATCCTTAGGTAGAGAATTCCATACTTGGCCTGTGGTATTAGAGAATAGTGAGTCACCAGCTAAGTTGTGAGCTTTTATAGGTTTGGTCAAGAGTTTAGAAGAGGAGCGAAGGGAGGTAAGATTGTTATAACGGGGTAACAGCTGTGAAAGAATTGGAGTGTTATTAGGTTGGTACAAAATTTTGTGTGCAATAGAGAGTTGTGTCAGTGTAAGATAGTTTTGTAGTTCTAGCCAGCCTAGAAGTTTCAAATTAAGGCAGTGATGGGTTCTAAAGGGGTTGCCAGTGGCGAAGCGGGCAATGTTATTGTAGCAAGTTGCTAGTTTGTTCAAGTTAGATTTCTTGAGGTTAGTAAAGATAGGAGAGGCATAAAAGAGAGTGGATATAAGATGAGAGTGGGCGATAGTGGCTCTTGCTGATGGGGTGAGAAATGGTTTGATCCGTATAAGGATCCCATTTTTCTGTTTACAGATTTGATAGTGTTGTTAATGTGTTGATCAAAAGAGAGATTGTTATCAATGGTTATTCCAAGCAGTTTAGTTGTAGAGTCTGGAGAGATGACAGTATTATTGTTAGAGAGGATGGTAAAATGTAGTGGGGAGGTACGAGTGGTGGAGGTGAAGAGAAGAAGTTTAGTTTTTTTAGCATTAAGGAGGAGGTATCGTCTAGTAAACCATGTTTCTACTGTGTTAAAGATAGTTTGGGTTAGTGTGATTAGGTCAGAAGATGAGGTTGCTGAACAAATAATTGTGGAGTCGTCAGCGTATTGAATGCAGGTGGCTTGTGGGATAACAGAGTGGAGATCATTAATAAAGAGGGAGAAGAGAAGTGGGCCAAGAGTAGAGCCCTGAGGGACTCCAATAGAAATGGGCAATAAGGAGGAGATGTGGTTATCCCAGAGAATGGCTTGTTGTCTGTTGCAGAGATATGAACTAAACCATTTTATGGAAAGTTTGTCAAATGAGAGGGATTCCAGGATCTTAATTAAAGAAGAGTGGTTAACCATGTCGAAAGCTTTTGAAAGGTCAATGAATAGTGCAGAAGAGAGAAGGTTATTATTGCGATTGCTATTGATAGTATCTACAAAGGAAAGGAGGGCAGTGGTAGTGCTATGGTGGGGTCTAAAACCATGTTGACAGTTAGCTAAGATATTGTGTAGGGACAGATATTGAACAAGTTGTTGATGAATACACTTCTCCATAATCTTTGCTAAAGGTGAGAGAAGTGCAATTGGCCTAAAGTTAGAATACTCGATAGAGTTACCGCCTTTGTGTAGTGGGATAATATGAGAAACTTTCCAGATGTCAGGGATAGTTCCTTCTTGGGTGGTTCTATTTATAAGTATAGAAATTGGGTAGGCAATTTCTTTGGCAGCCTTTTGCAGAAAGAGGGAGGGGAGCTTGTCAGCAGAGGGTGTACAAGGTTTCAGTTTGAGGAGAAGTTGGTGGATGAAAGAGGTAGAGACTGGTTGTAGAGAGAAGTTGTAGAAAGA
>NC_056748.1:411707576-411900076 GCF_019279795.1 Protopterus annectens | reverse complement strand
CCTAGCTCTTAACCTTATTTATTTATTTATTTATTTTATTTATTTTACATTTGTTGACCGAGCTAGTCTAACTGGATATATGTCCATTTTCAGTAGAGGCCCGGGGAGAAAAGCTCCAAGCATCAGCAGTGACAAAGAATACAATATATAGTAATAGTCAAGTGAATTACAGTATATTGGCTACATTGTGCAGAACAAAAATTTTACAGAGTAATTTAGTAGGTTTAAGCTAAGATCAAATACAGAAAGCAAAAAACATTTTTTTTTCCATCCTCCTACCTTCCATCTCCAAATGAGGAATACTAACCAACATATCAGATTTCTGACCTCCTGTGTGATGCAAATGATGGCTGGTAGTCTATTAGCAGTCTCTTGCTCCATGTGGTCTGCCTATGTGTGTGTGCCCGTGGCTTTATGAGGGAAAGTTTTTCAAGTATGCAGAGTCTTTAACTGTCTGGAATTGCCAAGAGCACTAGGCTGTGCTTTAATATAGATTAAGAATCCAACTGTATATCCAAAGTGTGGTTTTCCGTTAATACAGCTTGTAAGGGGGGCTAGCGTCTAAAACTACAACCCAATAGCACGTAAGAGTCGCCACCACCCCATCAGTACAGTTTTGTATTCGAACATTTCCCCACCAGATGCGCAGCAGCAAGGACTGCCCAGCTTGGGAAAACCATGCTCAAGAAATGAGTATGCTAAACTTTGTAATTATTTCAATACAAAGTCTTTTCTCCCTTATTTGCTGGTACCAGGAAAATAAAAACTTGTTCTGATTGCTATCCCTTACCAAACTAGTTCAGCATCAAGCTCTGCTTCTTTTGGCCCCCCATTTTTTTTTTCCTCTCAGGAGTGTAGTCATGCTTTCCTGTGTATGGTCTGCTGTAAAATACATAACACACATTCCAAGACATCTTCAAAGACAACCTATCCTGTCAACCCAAGAAGGAATGTACCACTGTCACACACATTTATGACAAAGCAGCCATAACTGAAGCTATGATTCCAATGACCCTATCAAATACCCAATATAAATGTAACTACCAGTCAAGTATGTTACAACTAAACCCCACTGATGTTGTTGCTGCCATTACACTGTGCTAAACTTCACCTGAACATGTGATCTCTATCCGGATAAAAATAGGGGGATCCTTTTCCAAGAAGCAGGTAGTAGCCCATACAGATGTAACGTGTATACAATCATATAAAGATGAAAGGAATTTGTTGTCCAAGCTGAAAAATGTAGGCCCCAAAACAGATACTTGATAAAGAGCACTTACTATTGTCTCAGTGTATTATTATTCATTCTTTATCTACAGCCTTTGATTCTACACTTGGAGATATTCTTTCGACCACTCCATTATCACTGTACTTACCCATAAAAATGGAACATTTTGTGTAATCAAATCAAAAACCTTTCAGAAATCTATAAATATACAATGTCCACATGGATTATCCAGCTCTTTTTACAAAGTTATCCAGTCATAAACAATCATTTGGTCTGACGAGCTGCCTCCTAGATATCAGCATAGCTTGACACAGTTCAAATTCTTTTAAATATTCCACTACATCCATTCTTGTTTTTGCAACCGTCTGTCATACCTTTGATAACTCTGAGATCAAAAATTTCATGAACCCTTCTTTCATCTTTTATGAAACTGACCGATTATTCTTACCAATAGACCACAACTATAACAGGTGTGCATTAACATGAATTTTCTGCAAAATATAAAGTCTGAAACTCGAATGTCTGCCATTTGCTAACTGCAGTCTAGCATGATTTGCCACTAATTTGCCATCAACCCATGCTTTATGAACATATCTATTGGTCTAACAACTAGATCACTTCTCTAACTGCCATCTACAATGATTTTCCCCTGAGAAACTAACCTGAAGTGCACAACCTGATGAAACACACAAGGCAGTCTGGGGAGGGAAAAAAAAATTTGAATGGGATGCAATAAGCCCTAGCTGTTCTCTGTCCGAAAGATTGAAAAGTGGGAATCGTTTGAGCACTCCTTTAATGTCTAAAGGAGTCCCATGGCCCAGGAATGCAGGTAGTGGCAGAGTGGTAAACCCTACCCAAAGCAGCCGTGGCCTTTCAATTATGCGT
The DNA here is from genome assembly GCF_019279795.1 of Protopterus annectens. NCBI lineage: Eukaryota > Metazoa > Chordata > Ceratodontiformes > Protopteridae > Protopterus > Protopterus annectens. The sequence goes on along the minus strand of NC_056748.1, from coordinate 411,897,963 downwards.
GAACATACTTCTGAATACTGTACGATGGAAAAGAAACATACTAAGCCACGCAAGGTTGCTGGCTTACCCGGAAGGACCTGAACCCCCCCCATCTCACTCACGATCATGCCATCGATCAGCTTACCACCCTAAGGGCACCTCTTCCCTCCTACAGCAGCCACACTAGTAATATTTGAATGCCCCAGACACCAGTTAGACCCTTTAGCCATATTCCACACCAACAAATATTTCACTGTAAGAGGCAACAAAGATGTGCGCCCGACTCCCTTAGCAAAACAAGTCTGTCAGCCTCAAACCAACAAAACAACCTGACAATGCCCAATATGAAAGCGGAGAACAAGGATACCGAAATTAACAGTTTAAATACTGCCCACTATTAAGAGTGGATTACCGCTTTAAATACCCCAAAGCTGCATGCCTCAAAAAATATTTTTTTTTTATATATAAACATAAGATCTATGTGGGGGGGTGGTTGAAACTCTGTCTCAAGGAGAGTTCCTTTCCTCATGTCACATTAGTACAGGTTGGGTTACATACAGCTGACTTAAATGAACACTTTTGTCAAAAAAAAAACATATTACATGGTACAGTAATGATGTCTCGGGTCGGCTTGCACACAGATTGTACAGACCTTGTGTGGTCTATATGGCACACATACTTGCTGTGCATGCGCTGCAGCAGTTGTTTCTACATGCCCCCCAGAACCCGCAAAAACCATCCACCACTGCGTGGAACCGTTAGCATCATAACCCAAGGAATTACCTGAAGACTGCAATGGTAACCTCCTTCGGTAAATAAAGAAAATCTCAACAGAGATCTTAAAACCGTGACACCTATGCACTGCTCAACCCTCCTGCATTCACTTGTCTTCTTTTTTTTTTTTTTTTATTTTAAAGGTAGCACTTCAACTCCCTACCCTAACCATTTTCACTCACTGAGCATGTACTGTGAGCAACTATTATTTGCGGGCACAATACAGAGCGTCAATGAAATCTGGGACCTGTCTTAACAACCTAGGGCCTTCTCACAAAACACCCCAGCAGTAGGGGAACAAGCCAATCCAACTGAAAAAAGACTAAGAAGCCAACAACCGCAATTACCATATTAAAACAACCATGAGCCACCACAAACTCACCACCTTACCGATCTCAAAACTGACATGGCTGCATACCATACCCCAAATAACCCAACAAGTAAAACCATGCTGCCAACCCCACCAATGAGTACAACAAAGCCAACAACTGACATACATATCCAAAGTACATAGCAGAACAAAAAAGGTCATAAACTACCAAAACAAAGTCGAGAAAGACAGAGGAAAAAAAAAAAAAAAAAATATATATATATATATATATATATATATATATATATATATATATATATTTATATATAATTTCCAGAAGACCTTCAGAACCTGTGCCCCCTTCATAGTGCTATCCAATTGTAATCCAAGGACTACCTGTTGCTCCTACTGGTCATCTTGGGCATAGTACTTGCAAGTAGCAAGTTCACGCCAAAATGTGATTGCTTAACCCAACTACACTAGACTAAACCTTTTAAGCCCCTCCCCATCATTATCTCATTTCCTCCCAACCATCCCTGCCTCCACTTAACCCTTTCACCTCCTCAGCCCACTTAAATCCCCTTATTATTAACCTAACCCCCCCCCCCCATGAAGATGTCCTGGGACAACTTAGTTTGTTGCCAAACTTCATTTATGATTTTTCCTACTCAAAAACTTTGTAAGGCTAGTTCAGATAATTGACGTTTTGGATAATCGACTTTTGGATAATTGACTCTCTACTGTATAGGCAAATTAAAATAAATGACACTGTACAAAAAATAATGAAATTCATTAAAACAAAATAAGAAGCTATCATATAAAGACAAAGTGTAGTAAGTTTTAAGAAGAAACCCTGATGCACATTGCAGAATGTCACTGGAGCAGGAAATTATCATAGTATGCTATCAAAACTAAACTAAAAACTTCAAGATCAAAGTTTTCCAATCTTCACCCTACTTTTCTTAAGCTAGCAGCAAAACATATTGCCAAACATCTATTACACATGCATAACGTATCTCTTACAACAGGAATTCTTCCACCTGACTTCAGGCATTCTACTATCATTCCACTACTGAAGGTTCAGTCTCACTCTCAACCCAAACACTACCGGCCCAATAACAAAAATATTTGAAAATAAATTACAAGCAACTTTTGAAGCACATTAATAGTGTGGACTTCTCTGTGATCAGCAGCATGGGTTCATAAACTCTTATCGCCCTGACTCCCCTACTTTCAGCTAAAGATAATATATACAGCAGCATTAATGAAAGACTTATTACACCAGGAATTTTTGTAGACCTAACTAGGGAATTTGAAACAGTTAACCAAAAGCTACTTTTATTCAAGCTTAAAAGATTAAACTTTGTTGACAATTCAATAGTCTGGGTTGAAGACTATCTTAAAGACAGACCATTCCAAGTATACTACAACAATATCTTCTCTAAGGGGCAAACTACTGAAACTGAGTAGAATTTTTTGAGGATTGATCACCCATGCATTCTGACTATTTTTGGAATACTGAAAATACATAAAGACATTTGGACCCTCCTTTGCACCAAATAGTTGATGCCAAAGGCCCAAATACTTATGGTATGGTCAGATATATTGATTTAAACTTAAAGGACATATTTAACAAAGTGGGATACATATTTAAGGACTCCTGAGGTTTTCTAAGTAAAATTCACAAGGATGTCTAGACTGAACAACTTATACTGCTAACAATTGATGTAAAGGATCTATTTTCAGTCATACCCCATAAATTGTTGTATGGAATGGTTCATCCATTATTTGAGCCAAAATGGCCAACTTGACAACAATGCAATTGAGGTTTTAAGGTCTCTAATGGAGATGGTGTTAGATAATTTTATTTGGTTTGTGATAAACAAAAATCTGGAGTAGCTATGCCCCATCTTTGGCACCATTGTTTTGGCCTATTAGGAATATCATTTCATTTTTAATTCTAGTTTTTAGGATGGTTAGACACTCTGTGGGTGCTTTTTGGATGGCATTGTCATATTTTGGAGTATATTTGAACATCAAACTAAAACTGAACAAAAAAATGAACTGCAGACCTGCTGGCAAAAAAAATAGTAAACCAGAAGCCAAAAACTTATCGCTTTCATCCACTGTTTAATACTTGAACTTCCTCAGAAACATTTTCAAATGATTTCCAGTTCCTTAAATAACTTACTAAAAAGGAAATTACATCATGACCATCAAACTGAAAAAATAACAAATGTGATTTTCTACAAAAATGAAGTATTGTCATAATGATAACAAATAAAAAAAAAAAATATATATATATATGGGTCTACTTTAAATGACCGAACTGTCGATTCCCCGACACGCGGAAAACGAAGACGAAACGACCGACAGGTAAGTTTACCGACAGGGTGATTTGCCGACAGCGGGAAGACCGACAAGGGTAATGTGCGATCGCGACTCGGTAAGTGTGCGACAGTGACGGCGTTAGGAGCGGTGAGGTAAGTGTGCGATATTGTGGGATTTCGGGTTAGGCTGTGGGAAAGGTGAGTGTGTGTTAGTGTCGGAGTTAGGGTTCGTGTAAGGTAAGTGTGTGATAGTGAGGGACTGTAGTTTAGGGACGGGTTAAGTGAGTTAGGGTTAGGGTGCAGGTAGGTGAAGTGTGCGATAGTGTCGGACCTTGGGGTTAGGGGTGGGTTAAGTGAGTTAGGGTTAGGGTGCAGGTAGGTGAAGTGTGCGATAGTGTCGGACCTTAGGATAAGGGTTTGGGTTAGGGCTAGTGGGTATGTTATGTAGTGTGGTGTGTTGTTTATGTTCGGTGTGTCGGTGTTATGGTGTTCGGTGTTTTACGTTGTCGGTTTCGTGTGTTGTCGGTTATCTGGCGTCAGTGATTTTTGTGTCGGGGAATGGATAGTTCGGTCTTTTAAAGTAGACCCATATATATATATATATATATATATATATATATATACAACAAATGAATGTATATACACATATATACACATACATATGTATTAAATGCAAAAATACAGTCATAAAAATGCAGTGTAAATTCATGCTGTGTGAATAGCATAATAATCAACTTGAGCATATAAAATGCGTATCCAAAGACCTCTCCCACATAGACACAACAATCACATGCATGCACACACCCACACACACACACACACACACACACACACCACACACACACACACACACACACACACACATGCACATATAGACATGTACCCCCCCACACACACACACACACACACACACACACACACACACACACACACACATGCACACACACACACACACACACACACAAACACACACACACACACACACACACAAGCATAGAACCAAACAGTCACTATGAAAATATAAAATACACATGTGAAAAAATATATATATAAATGTCGTAAAAAATATATGACAATATAAAAATAATGATGATATATACACACAAATACACACACCAAAATGTATATAATATAATATATAAAATGTAATATATGTATAAAACAAAAAAATATGTATATATATGAATAATGTAAATCATATCATGTCTCTGAAGGAAATCAGCCTTTTAGTTTTTCCTATGTAATAATGTTCACATAAAATCTCTTAATTACACCATTTGGTCTAAGAGTTATTACAATTGTAATTCCGATTATGTTGTTTACATCGCCAATTGTGTTTCATGTGAACATTATTACACAGGAAAAACTAAAAGGCTTCTAAAAAGAAGAATCTACGAGCACAATTTGGCTATAAAAAACAAAGATCAGTTTAATTCTTTGGCCAAACATTCTTTAACATGTAGAGATTTTAAGAAATTTCAATTTTTAGTTTTGGAAAAAATCAACTCTAGTGAATTTGGAGGAGATTTAAACAATGTCTTAGAATGCAAGGAGACATTGTGGCAACTTTTGTTGGGGGCTGATAGGTTGCCTGGCCTCAATGATTATATTAATTTAAAATGTTTTTTGAAATATAGACAGGTGTTTGAGACCATAAGCATGTGATCCATGTGTGTTTTGTGTGAGGTGTACATGTGTGTACACATACATGTTCATATCACTCTGATTTCCTTCAGAGACATGATATGATTTACATTATTCATATATATAGATATATATATATATATATATACATATTTTTTTGTTTTATACATATATTACATTTTATATATTATATTATATACATTTTGGTGTGTGTATTTGTGTGTATATATCATCATTATTTTTATATTGTCATATATTTTTTACGACATTTATATATATATTTTTTCACATGTGTATTTTATATTTTCATAGTGACTGTTTGGTTCTATGCTTGTGTGTATGTGTGTGTGTGTGTGTGTGTGTGTGTGTGTGGGTGTGTGCATGTGTGTGTCTGTGTGTGTGATGTGTGTGTGTGTGTGTGTGTGTGTGGGGGGGGTACATGTCTATATGTGCATATGTGTGTGTGTGTGTGTGTGTGTGTGTGTGTGTGTGTGTGTGTGTGTGTGTGCATGCATGTGATTGTTGTGTCTATGTGGGAGAGGTCTTTGGATACGCATTTTATATGCTCAAGTTGATTATTATGCTATTCCCACAGCATGAATTTACACTGCATTTTTATGACTGTATTTTTGCATTTAACACATATGTATGTGTATATATGTGTATATACATTCATTTGTTGTATATATATATATATATATATATATATATATTTTTTTTTTTTTTTTTTTTTTTTATTTGTTATCATTATGACAATACTTCATTTTTGTAGAAAATCACATTTGTTATTTTTTTCAGTTTGATGGTCATGATGTCATTTCCTGTTTAGTAAGTTATTTAAGGGACTGGAAATCATTTGAAAATGTTTCTGAGGAAGTTCACGTATTAAACAGTGGATGAAAGCGCTAAATTTTTGGCTTCTGGTTTACTTGTTTTTTTTGCCAGCAGGTCTGCAGTTCATTTTTTCGTTTTGTTTTGTTGTCAGCAAACTAAAACTGAATCACACTAACAAAAGCTTTGTATCTAACTTATTCAGGAAATCAACCTACTCCAATTCATTACTCCACTTTGATAGTATCCACTCCTTACATCAGAAGACCATAGCCACTCCTTACATCAGAAGACCGCCCTTGTAAAGGGTCACATAGTCAGATTAGCAAGAATGTTTTTTGTTACTGACTTGTTCTTCCAGGAAAGTGAAAAACTGATGTTAATGTTACTAAACAGAGGCTACCCCCTTGAATTTCTAGAAAGAACATTCAATGAGGTTATTAAAAAGAGGCTGAATGGTTACTATGAGCCCCTCTTGAAGGTGGCACAGCAACTACCAAGGTTAACACTGGTCATAATTCTAATAGGGGATTTATAGTTACAGTACTTTTAATAGAGCTGTGGGAGCCATAATAGAAATAACTTGTAATAATTGGAAAGTTTTTAATTTTAGTAGGATGTATAAGGATAAAGTAGGGAAGGCATCCACAGTGATTTATAGGAGAGACCTTAACATTACAAACTTTTGCAATTAGGTTACTGACCTTAAAAAGCCATTGGCCAAACTAATGGGATAGTAATGTGTGGGAGATGCTCCCAGTGTACTTCTATACTTGAAGGGGACAGTATTTTTATAAAAGGATTTGGTAGAATAGATTGTCCAAGGAGGTGCAATTGTGATATTAAGAGAATTGTTTATGTCAATATATGTAACAAATGCAACTGCTCTTATACTGGTAAAACAAAGACAGCCTTGAAAGACAGGGTCTATGGACATGTAAGGCACATAAAAAGACAAGACCTTAGAAATGCCCTGTGGAAGCACATTCAGGAACATGAAGGACACAAGTTTTTTTTTTTTTTTTTTTTTTTTTAATTATGGAAGCACTTGATTGTGGTTTAGGGGAGGACCACAGAAGCTTAGGCTGAAGTGTAAGGAATTTGAATGGCAACTAAGAACTAATACCATGAGTCCTTGTGGTTTAAGCGAGTCTATATCCCTTTCCTGTTGTTTGAAAATGAAGGCATTATATTTTTCATATACATTTACATAGTTTTTCAAGTATGTGGCATATTTTATGATTTTTACTTATTAATGTTTGTATTAGGCTTTATTTATTGTGGTTTTCTGTGCATTCTGCATGTTTGTGTCTATGTTTATGTATGTACGTTTTTGGCATATATTGGTGGTGGGTAAGTTTTTTACATGTGTGCCTCTTTATTTGTAGTATTGTTTGTTATATATCCTTATATTTCTACTAAGTCTGCTCCTATTGTTGTTGTATTTGTTTTGTTCCTGCTGTAAAAAGCTTTCAAACTATTTTTTGTTCTTTTTTACTGTATTTATTTTTAGTATCTTATTTTGATTTCTATTTTTAGTATTTTTAAATTATTATTAATTTAATCTATCTTCCTTCATTAAACTGTCATTCATATGGTACGAGCCTATGTATTGAAATGTTGTGCAGTGATATGTACTTTTTCCTCTGTGTTGACCTGTATGGCAATAAAGTTTACTTTGACTTTGACTTTAATTCTGTATTTTGCACAGTTTTTAAAATGTATTACTAACTGTAGTGAAATTTTTTTATTGCAGAGAAGTGATTAATTGAATTATTGGGGGTAGGTATTTTATCAATGGAATGGTATACATAATAGATATTTATTACTGGTTGTTACTCTGAAGAAGTGCCATTTTATATTAAGGGGAAAAAACGCTTAGTGTTTTGAATAAACTTTTACTGTTTTTTAACGTTGCTGTGTTTTATGGTTTAGCACACTTTTAGTATTCTGTGTGGCTTATCCTTAGGATCAGTTATACCTGGTTTCATTGCTGGCTTCAATCCTGCTTGTGGTTTTGTTTAGTTTTTTTTTTTTTTTGTGTGTTTGTTCCTTTTCCTGATCTTCTCTAATGTTAATACTAGTAATATAGGTGTTCCCCAACACTCAGTCCTGGGACCACTCCTGTTCTCTTTATTTATCAATGATCTAACTGTGGATCTTCCACACCTCAGTATAACTATATATGCAAATGATATACTCTTCCTAGATACTAAAAAATGCACCAATCACTCTAGACTAACATGCAAACAAAATTCTTAGACCTTTATGTTTGGCTTCAACAGAAGAATCTACTAGTTAATACAGACAAAACTAATGTTATGATTTTTTCTAGCACAAGGAAGTGCCAATCTGTACCACAGCTAACTATCTTGGACTCAAAAGTTAATGTCTCCCCCAATGTACAACAGTAAAAACACCTAAGATTAACACTAGACACTCGCCTCAACCTCAGTAGTCATACCAACAAAATTACTAGCAAGGCTCTTTCACAGTTAAAATTATGTTACAAAATGTCCCACTTATTGTCTACAACTACCTGTACATCAATCGTCAAAAATATTATTTTTCCAAGATAGAATAGACTCTACCTCTGCTCAGCATGCACTCCTCCTATAACAATCAAAAATTACAGACAACAGAGTTAATGATTTGCAAATTTGCTCTCCTAGCAGACCAAAGAAAACACCACTGTGATGTACTTCATGAGATGCATTGGCTGCCTGTATCTGAAAGATCCACTTTCTTTTTGGGAACATTAATTTACAAAATTCTTAAAACAGGATACTGCACTCCCCTCAAAAGGAAATTCCGGAGTCCAAAACTACACCCTTAGAAACAGCCAAGAAAATGCTCTTACCCTTTAAAGATCCAAATTCAGACTACTTATAGGTAAGAAAGCCTTCTACAGCACAGGAGCTGCACTGTGGAATCATCTATCAAATAATATTAAGTGCACTGGTACACTTGGTAGCATTTAAAAAAGTCATTAAAATCCTACTTTTTTGAGGAGGCCAGATGTTAATGCTTTCATGGTACTGGTTACAGAACAGAGCCTAATATTCTATGTAGTTTAGTAACAGTATATATTTATGCAGTTATTAACATTGTAGATAACTAATTTCACTCATCTCAGTTTTCCTATGTAAACAATTCCTGTTGTATATATTTCATATGTTCATAAGTTCACACATAAGTACTAGGCTAGTTGCCCTGCATGGCATTTTAAGCTCATCTTATTTCTCTTTTTGTGCTCAAATTAACCTAACCCATTTGGTTAGAGAGGAGCTTTACCCATCTCATGGTCAATAATTATGTATTACCCCTAATGAAAATAAATGGGATCATAGCATAGATAATTTGAGGGGACCCATGCATGGGATGAAGCATTTAGGAGCTGAGTCTGTCCATTAGTAGTAATAATTTCTAGTAATAGTAATAGTAGTAATAATAACAACAATAGTAATCAGTAGTAATTTCCTTTCTCATTTGCAGTGTTTTATAGCATAATATTTCTGTGTGTGCTCTTATATTGCTATGTAATTTGCTTTTATTGTATTCCATACAATACTGTACCCAAGTCCAGCCCTCTTCAGTCAGCAAATTGAAATAAATAAATAAATAAATAAATAAAATAAGGGTAGTAACATTGCCTAGTAGTGAAGAGTATAAAAACCATGGAAGTTGAAGTAATGTGAAATGCATCTGTTTGTATGCTGAAATCTTGGCTAATAGAACAATAATGCAAACATTTCTCATGGGAGGAGTGCAATAAATGCTATTTAGGAAGAAATATTTTAGTAAGTGAGAAGAGGAAATCTTGAGTAGTTGCGTATTTTATCCTACATACTCAGAACATTTGCAGATTCTAGTATGGTTGAAATGTAGCTTGATGTTGGTCTTAAAGCAAGGAAGTTGTTTGTTTGGTGATGAAAGAAATGCTGTTTCATAGTTTACCTGCACTTACTGAGAATAAAGAGTTCCCATGTGAGCTGCTGGATCTTGGGGTTTCTTTTAGGTATTGATCCTTTGATTTTCCTTTTGATTTTGAACCAGTTTTGTTATATCACAAAAGGCCAACATGTTCGAGGGATGGTTTAGGGATGGGATAGTTTTTGTACGGGCTGTTATGAGTTGTATATATGATATCTGGAGTGTTATATTCAAGCCATGTAAGATGGATACAAATTTATTTAATTTATTGTAGCACTGTTAAGCTTGTTCATTAGTGTAGTTTGAACATTTGTGAAAATTGCAAGATATATGTTGCAGTAACCTTCCTGCTGTTGTCAGTGAGATATGACCTGGTCTTGTGATGAAGCCCTGATTTGTGTTTTTTTTTTTTTTTTTGCTGGATAACAACATTGATGTATTGACCATATTTAAGATTTTCATACATGATGACATCCAGTAGCTTGGTATGGGTGTTGCTAGAACAGATTATGTTTAGTGCAGTGTTAGTTGGTGGAAGGTTGCTGTAGATGAATGTGATGCATTTTTATTGGATCCAGGAGTACTTGGTATCATTCTGTCCATGTCTAAATAAAAGGGAAGGGGTCTTGGTGATCATTTGTAGTTGGGATAGTGTTGGGGATGAGCGAACAAGAGTTGAGTCATCAGCATACTGTATGATTATTACATGTTTGGCTGACTTGTACATGTTATTGAATATATTAAATAAGAGGGATCCTAGTATTACCCCCTGTAGCACTCAAGCCTATACTGGGAGGTGGGTAGAGTAGGAGTTCAACCGTTTGACAGATTGTGTACAGCTGATGAGGTAACTAGTAAACTACTTAATGGTGATGCTGCTTAGTCCTAGTCATGAGAGCTCATTAAGGAGATAAGTATGCCATGTGGTATTAAACACCTTCAAGAGGTCCACAAATTTAAAAATAGGGTGCAGATGAGATTACCCATATTTTTGTTATGATTGACAGTGTCTATAAAATGTAGTTGGGCAGTTTTAGTGCTGCGAAGAGGGCAGAAGCCTTGTTGTTAAAGCAAAAGTAACTGACTGGCTAGCTGAAAGTTTAGGATTTGAAGGTAGATGCATCTTTCTTGTACTTTCGAGAGCAGAGAGCTATTGCAAAAGGTCAGTAGTTTGAAAGTTCAGTGGAGGCATGTATTTTATGTATTGGTATAATGTAAGTAGATTTCAATATAACTAGAACAAATCATTTTTGTAAGGATTTGTTGATTAATACAGAGAAGGGTTACCTTACTTCATCTGTTCCTAACTTAAGATACTCAACAGGAACGTTATTTGCTACTAATGCAGTGTGTTTTAGTATGTTCAAGTATTTCCTTACTGTAGTAATTGAGAGTGGTTTAAATGTGTAGTTATTTGTCGCTTTACTACAGCAGTTTGAGGTGAAAGGGTATATGCCTATATTCTGATAGCAGATAGATATAAGATGTAGCAGCTATAAAGTACTCACTGAACTAACAAGTTATGGCAGCATTAGTTTCACAGGGAAGAGGATAAGGGTTGGGCTTGGTAAATGGCTTTAGGGCATTGTCTATAGTAGTCCAAAAGTGTTTATTATGATTGATGAGCGCTGTCTGTCCTGTTGGTAATAGTTCTTTTTCACTAAAACAACCTATTTTTAGTGAAATTTCTTAGGTGGTTGTACTTTTGTTAATTGTTTCAGTTTTTGTCTTTTTGCCACTTATTCTAAGCATTATCCCATGTTTTTATTAATAGTTTCATTTTTTGGGTTAGCCAATGTGCAGTAATGACTTTGACCTGCTTATATCACAGGTGCCTCTTGACTTAAAAAAGTGCATGTGACAGCATCATCTAGAGGGATTATTCTAGAGAGCTCCAGTTAAAGTATTTAAGGGTCTCAGTGAAGGTGTCTTAGTTAAAGTCAGTAAGTTTTTTTGCAGAGTTTAGGTGCAGAAGTCTCTGATTTTTTTAAATTTCTCCAAGTCTTTTGGGTTTCTAATATCATGATGGGAATGGATGCCATTCCTAAGTCAAAGTATGATTACAGTTCTTGAAATTAGTATTGTTTCAATCTTTGATGTTAGCCAGAAGTGCTCTTTGCAGCACCCGCAATATGCCCAGTATTGACTTCTCGTCTCCTCCTACAAATTCATATGGAGTTACATGTATCTGTAGCATATCTAAGTATGGCTGTATATTCTTTTTCATAAGATCCAAATGCTCCTACTACTATTAGAACTGTCTGAATATCCTTCTTCCACATTGCCTTCATTTCTGCCTGCAAATCCTGATATTTTATGACTTTGTGTCTCTCTGTACATAAGACAGTGTAGTTACTGGGTGTAGCAATTTCAATAATCAATGGTACTTTTGTCTTCTTTTCATGAACTAGTATGTCTAGTTTTATTCCATCTATTTTTTGAATTATTGGTAATGGGTGATCCCATGTGATATAAACTTCAGCATTTTCTATAATGCTTTATGGCTCATGTTTCCAATGTTTTTTCAATTACTTTAATATTATCATGCCTGCACAATCCATTCCTGTTTTTAATCCTGATCAAACTGAGGTTGTTCCAAGAATTTTTCATACTTGCAACTACATTTATGCATTTTCCACATTTCTTGCCTTCTCGTCTGATCCTTCACCTTATATTCTTTTCTTTGTTTTTGGCACCTTCAGTTTTTATCTATGTCTGGTTTGATTATCACTCCCACCTGACGCCGATATGCTTTTGATAAACTAAGCAGGGAGGTTATCTTAGATGTATTCTCCTCATGTTTAAAACTTTTACTATGTTGGGTCTTGTAAAGTCAGCAGATAGGTATGCAGTCCTATAATTGCAGATCTATACACGTAATCAATTTGGAGAAGGCCCATACCTCCTTTAGAATAGGGAATATATAATCTTGGTATGCACTGATTTTTATAAATCATTTGATGAGCATGAAGCATCCTTCTTGTTTTCCTGAACAACTGATCCAACACCTTTTAAAGACCAGTTAATCACTCCAAAACTGTAAGTTAGGACAGGAAGAGCAAATTGTTTTATAGCTTGGGCTTTGCTCCTAGATGTCAGCACTGTTTTCAGTATTAATTTTAGTCTTATAAAGTAGCCATTACTCAGTTTTATTTGCATTTGTTCATGTTTTATTGTTGATACTTCATCAGCTCCCAACTATTTATACACTCCCTCTTGCTCAAGTTCTTTTATTTTACATTCTTGACCTAGGCTGATAATTTTTTTTTGGTGCTGCAGTTTTCCTCCTTTAAAGGTCACTTTTGCACATTTATCAAGACCAAGTGACATTCTTATATCGTCTGACAAAGTTTTGACCACTTGCAGATATGCTTTTGGTTCCTCTTCTGAGGAACAATACAGTTTTAAATCATCCACAAAAAGAAGATGAGAAGTATTTAAACTTTGTTGTTTTCTGGGAGCCTAAATGTAGCCATGGCCTAGTCTATTTAGTTGACAGCTTAATGGGTTAAGGACAAGACAAAAGAGCAGCTGTGACAAAGAATCACCCTGGAATATCCCCCTTTTAAATGTTATCCCTGGAATAATAATTTGTCCTTTATCATGGCTTAACTGCAAAGTAGTTTGCCACTGTTTTATGGTCACTATAATGTAATCAGCCAGTGGGGGGTGTATCTCACACATTTTTAAGTACTCTTTTATCCATGAATGTGGAATACTCTTAAATGCTTATCTGTAGTCTATCCATGCCATAAATACATTCATCCCCTTTTTACAGTTCTCCATTATGACTTTATTTAACAACAAATGATCCTGTGTTCCATACGACTTTCTTCTGATACCCTTTTGTTCTATTGCCATGACTGAGTTTTCCTCTAAATGACTATAAACTCTATTAGCATCAATTCTAGTGAACATTTTATACATCATCAGAAGGAAAGTAATTGGTCTATATTTCTTAGGATTGCTTGTAGGCTTGCTCTTAAGTAAGATTACTGTTATTCCTGTTTGGGGTATGCATACAAATCATTCTTACTCATGGCTAAATCTTCATGTAAAGATGTTAATACTTTTAACCAGAAGCTAGATGATGCATCTGGTATTGGGGTTTTCCAATTAGGAGCTCTTCTTAACTTTGTTTCAGTCTCTCTGTCCGTTACTTCATCCCATTTCATATCCTGTACATTTGACCTTCTTTTTCCTTTCTTTCACTTTTTTTATCCATTCAGCATCTTTGTTATGTTCCACAGGATCTTCACAGATCTATCAATTTCCTGTTTTGGTGGTGTTTTATTTCCTTTTGCCTTGTTTCCCAATGCTCTATAAAACTTTTCTGGATCATCAATAAATTGCTTATTTTATACTTTTCCTTTATATTTATCTGCATATCTTCTAAGATTTTCTGCCAGTGCTGATATCTTTAGTTTATTATTTGACATAGTGCACAACAGATCCTGGTCTATTCTGATACTGCACATTGCTTTTATCACATCTATCTTTCTGAGTATTTTATTTATCTGTTCCTTCTTCTATGCTCTTCTAACAGTGACACTTCTTGTATTAATTGCTTTATAGTTTTCTCTATTCAGTACTTTCATGATGGCATTTGATTTCACCCCTTTTTTCCCTTACGGCCCTGTGTTTCTATGGTAAGACTTTATCCGTTATTAATTTAGCTGCATAGTAATATATCCTATTTACTTCTGTTATATTATTTGAATCTCTAAGAACAGACCTATTTTTTATTGACTTTCTGTAGTCTATTTCTTTCATGCATCTTAAATGTCTGTCCAGCTCTATTAAGTCAAGCTTTTTATTTTTAACTGAGAACACATTCTTTGTTCTCCATTTCCTGTGAGCATTCTACAGAAAGTTCCAGGGCATCTACCTGTACCACATTCTCTTCAGTTTCATCCTGTGTCATCTGTTGCTCTGTCACATGGGAACTCACTGGCCTATAAATCCACATTGACTGTGTCAGAGTTGTCACAGTTTCCTGTTCCTTCCTTTGCTGTGCAAGTCCAACTGAACTTTTGTACTGGTTTCTTGTGAATGCTAAAAAGTATCTTCATATGACAAATGGTCAGATGTTTCCTGCTCCACTGGTTTCTCCTTAATTTGGAGATCCACTGCTCTCTCCTGCTGTGATCTTATCAATGATAGATTTTCTACACTAAATCCTTTACTTCATAGTAAATCCATAACCTGAATTTCTATTTTTTTAACTTATCTATTATCAATGCTCTTTTTTTACCTTTGCTATTTGCTTTCTTATTTTTTGCATTGTAAAATTTTCTGTATCAGGATGCCTTTACCTATATTTCTCTTCAAATAGCCTTAGTGCTGCTCCTTTTATACTGATTACTTTTGATTTCTCCTTTACATAAATATTGCACAATATTACAATTCTTTTTCTATCACGTCCATATTTCTTCTTCAGATGTCTCCTGCTCCTCCTGCTCTCCTTACTTTTGGAACCCATTGTTCCATTGTGCTGTGATATAACCTGTGTTAGACTTTCTACAGTAAATCCTTCACTTTGCATGTATTCCATAACTTCAGCTTCTAATTTTTTAATTTCTACTTCACTGATTTCTGTTCAACATTCCCTCTTTGTGATCATATTTTTTGTATTGTGAAATTTTCCATATCTGGATGCCTTTGCCTGTATTGCTCTTCAAATATATTTGGGGCTGCTTTTTTGTATTGATTAATTTAGATTTCTCTTTTGCATAAATAATGCACCATATCAGATCTCTTTCTTTCCCATTTCCATATTTATTTTTTATAATCTTTCAAAAATGTCCAGATTTTGTTCTGTGTATTTCATACTTCCTCGGTTGTTTCTTTTTCCAATCAGCCCACGGTTTCTTGGTCTATATAATGTTTCGATAAATCTGTTATATTAATGAACACAAATATTTATTTGAAGCTTCTGACAGTTTTTCTTGTGCAAGAATTTTTCTTTCCTCTAATTTCTCTCTCAGTCTTTTTGTATATCCTCTGTCTGGAAATTCTAGGTTTCTTGCAATACATAATTTCTTTCTTATCCTCAGTAGTCCGTTCTATCATCTTTATGGCTTTTTTTTTTTTTTGGCCTATCAGTTTTTATGATTTTTGAGGACTACTACTTCCTTCTACATCCTCCTCCCAAGCCTGATCTAGCCCCGTTGTAGGAATGTTTCCATGTCTTGAGGATTCTAAACTGTCATTTGTTCCAGTCCTGGCACCAGTGCACCTACCAGGATTGGGGACCTTTTTTATCCTGGATCTTGTGCACCCAGCTATCTTTTTTATGTTTAACCCACTTATATCCCTGATATATGCTATATAAAATGCATTTTTTATATCAGTGTTATCTTGGTGAGATTTTGTGAAAAACAGGGTCCACCTTGTGAAGGAAGGTACTCACCAAGACATGAGGATGAACTCAATTCCAGCAATACTACTCTCTTTTGTTTGCTGATTTATCATCTCTCCATTTGGACTATGTAGGTTGGATAGTGGTCACTGAGTGTATCAGGAAGAATTCCAGCTTGTTTTATTTTTTTCAGAGTTAGTGGACAGCATATAATCCAGAAAGTTATCTTTGTCAGAGGTTTCACTATATCTATTTGGGTTAGACTGAATTGAATGACTTTGGGAATTATTAGCATTTTGTTCAGAACAATTTATATTGCAGTCATAAAGAACAAGGGTTTCCTGCTTAATATTACTAATTATCTGGCTGAGTATGTTTTTAGTTATAAATAATATTTCCTTTTTGTGGTATGTATGTATTTTGCCTTATGTGAATTTAATTTAAAATGGGTTATTTGCTACTCAGAATCAAAATTTGTGGGTTTGTGGAAATATACTGATATTTCCAGTGTTACGAAACATGATGGCTACCTTACTGCACATGGTTTAATCATTTCTTATCATGTTGCATCATGTTGGGAGCATTTTTCATCTTTTATAGAATATTTTAACCATGTTTCAGTGAGTATTAGTATGTAGGGGTTGCAGATTTGAATCAAGGCATGAACTTCACAAATTTTATTACAGATGTTTTCTGCATTTATGTTATATATCTAAAGGCCTGAGTGACTTGCTTCGATAACCTTTTTTTTGTGTTTTGGGGGAACGTAGATACAGGAGTTGGATGACGACTCGAAATTGCATTGCAGTAGAGTTCAGATGTTTGGGGTTTTAACTGCTATTTTTGATGGAAGGTACTGAGTTTGTATAAAGGGTCACCACATCATTTCTGTATTTGTTGCAGTATAGGTGCTTCGATGAAATAGATAATGAGTTGTTTTTTGATTCTAGCTCAAGAAGTATTATAGCGGTCAGGTTTTCTTAGCAAATATGGTGCCTTAAAGTAAATATGGGGCTTTGTGCACAGAGGAGCATACTTGTTAGGTAAAGTTGTCAGGTGTAATTTTGGGCTTAGTGATGTTATGCTCTGTAGGGAGTTGAAGGTTTTGTGACAGCTGATAAGTGGTTAGGATTGATATCATGATTAAAATGGAGACTATGGCTGTAAGATAAGATAAATTGCTTTAAACAGCTGAAGTTCAGTTGGTCAATATTTTTGTTTGGAAATTATAGGAAAGTGATTATATTACTAAGCTGAGGATTTGTTTCTAGAGGACAAGTCTACTGAAGAGGTGTTTTTAGATTGTTTTGAAATGGTTATGCTAATCAAAATACAATATTTCGGGTGGAGGAATGGATGCCAAATGGATGCTCAATAGGTATGCTATGTGGGAGAGGGCTGAATGTGAGAGTACTTTGAACAGGAAGAATTGCAGTTGTCTTTTAAGCAGGTGTGGGAAATTGCTGATATTAAAGAAATGTTGTTGGGGATGTGAGGCGCAAGGCAACATAGAGGGAGTTTACCCTTGGGCAGTAGTTAACTGATGCAAAGATATATATACATATGGGTCTACATCAGTTCGTCAAAATTTGCTTACATCAACATGCAGTTCATCAAACCAATATCATTGAACTACCATTCATCGAACGTTGAATCAGCGAATGATTTCCAAGTTAAGGAAACTAGTTGGCCAACATACAGACATTTAACCTTTTCTCCATGGGAGTGCGGTCTCGGAGTTGGTATTGGGGTTGACCTCCCCCAGTTTGTTGGATTTAACAATGTGTTTGTGTGTCAGTTTGTGTTTTGGGCAACTAGTTCCCTTACCTGGGAAAAACATTTGCTGATTTGAATGTTCAATGAAGGGAAGTTCAATGATGCTGGTTAAAATGGATAGCAGTTTGATGCAAGTAGATTTTGATGAAATAATATAGACCAATATATATATATATATATATATATATATATATATATACGTATATGGGTCTACTTCAGTCGTTCGAACTTACAGTACTTTTAAATCCACTTGTGGGAGACCACTTGTTCAGAGTACTGAAACTTCGAAAACTGAGTACGGAGATCACAATACAGTGCAGAATGGAAATATTCCCTTTTCCTCGCTGTAGTGTGATCTCAGAATTGGTATATTTAAGTTGGGGGATGGGGGCACAGCCCCCAAAATGGGGGAGGCAGGAGGGCTTGCCCCCTGCAAAAGATTTTTTTTGTGTTTTTTTTTTAGTCAGCCGATCAAGTGACTACACTTCAGTGAAAGTGCTCTTTCATTGAAATGCACTTTTGCTGATGTGGGCATCTACTTTTCTTTTTTGAAGTAATGAAATTTTGACAAAGAAAAGTAGATCCACATACACATATATGTGTATATATATATATATATATATATATATATATATATATATATGTATATATATATATACACATAGATATATATATATATATATATATATATATATATATATATATATATATATATATATTTCTTCCACCTCCTTGTAAGGGTTATGGAATAGGAAGGTAAGTGACTTCAGCTTTAAACTAAAGCACAACTAATGGGGAGGGGGACAGAACTGTAATCAGAGATTATTGTAAGGAAAAAAAATTCCAGATAAATTCTCAAAGCAAAGATATATGTACTCTTATCAGTTTAGTTAAGGGAAACCAGGAATTCTTACTGATTAAAACAGTTTTTTCCTCCCCTTTAATTTCTGCCTAAATAGCTTACATATGTGCTTTTCCCTTAGTTTGATTTTGCTTCTTTCTAGTCTACAATACTACCTATGTAAGACCTTGTCTATGATAACAGTGGGTTGGGTTTGGGGGTTTTGGTATGGCTGAACTTGGGAATAATACAGCAACATAACACAGTTAAGTGCAAGTCCTGCCTTAAATACCTTATTAGTGGTAGATACTGAAAAAGGCCAATAAATGTGAGATACAGAAGTAGTTCCATGTCCAGTCAGAGGGCGTGCACTGTCACAATTACATTGTCATGACAGGAGTAATTCTCAGCTAGCACATGAGAAATATGGACTGGCACATGAAAAACGTGGACAAGAGCTTGAACAGATGTTTCAGATAGCAAGCTGTTTTAGGTATGCACTAGAGTTTGAATAGCAATTTCAAATACAAGGTTATTTTGAGTATTAAGTTCATTACAAGAGTACTAAAGATATGTAAGAACACCCCTATAATAATAATGGCACTTACATACACTCATCATCTACAGATTCAATGCTGTACAGCTACAGTGCTTTTCCTAAGTGTCAGCTGGAACAACACATTCTAAGAGGAATTGCAGTTTATAAGCATCTTTCAGGTCACCAAGTAACTCTTTCCTTTATGTACATACATACATACATATACATATTTCAAGCATAGGCATGAATGCCCTTCTAGCCTGCCAATATACCACAATACTTGTTCCCATAATAAGTGTCCAGGCTGTTTTTAAAAATTTCTAAACTAGTGCTTGTATTAACTCTGCAACAGAAGGAGGAAACTGATGCGGAATAAGTTGAAGTCCCAAGACTTGAAAAACTCTCATCTGCCTCAACAAAAAGTTGAGATCCCTCATAAAATCCTCTAAAGCTAGGTATGAAAACAGAATTGCAGAAGATACTAAAGACAACTGCAAGGCCTTCTATAGTTATGTAAAGAATCTCCATGGCAATAACCAGATTTGCTCTGAGCTACTGCACAACAGTGCCTCCTATACCAAGCCAACAGATATTGCCAGTATACTGGCTGACAAATTCAGTGCTAACTTTAGCCACCCCCCCCCCAAAAGGACCAATAACAATACCAGTAGATTGCCAGGCACCCAGTATTACTGCTGCACAGGTTAAAACAGCATTGTCCAAGGCCAAGAATACAGCTTCTATGGGACCTGACAATATCCCTTGTTGTGTTACACATGAACTACAGATTGAAGTGGCACCTCACCTGTGTGCTCTATTCAATCACAGCCTCACCTCAGGCTTTGTCCCTGCCAAATGTTGCACAGCTACAGTTATGCCCTCTCCACAAAGGAGAAGCCACTACAGACCCTGGGAACTATTGCCCCATTACGCTGACGAGTCTGATATGTAAAGCTATGGAATGCATCATCATGGACCTAATAAACAAGGATAAACTCTGGATCTCACACAGTTTGGTTTTGTGAAGGCTAAATCATGCCTGCTCAACTTGGTCGACTTCTTTGAGTCAGTCACCAGAGCTGTGGATGAAGGCAAGGTGGTTCATACAGCCCACCTTGATCTGGCCAAGCCCTTTGATACCATTCCCCACTCAGGAATCATAGAAAAGCTCACTAAGCTTGGCATCAACCCCTATATCACTAGGTGGGTTACAAACTAGCTTACAGACAGAACCCACAGTGTGAAAGTAGCTGGCTCCTAGTCAGACTGCCGATTAGTCACAAGTGGAGTCCCACAGGGTTCGGTCCTGGGTCCTCTCCTGTATCTACTTCTCTGAAGTCCAGGCCAACATAAAGGGACTCTGGCTGACAAAGTTTGCAGATGATTGCAAGTTGGGAGCTATTATGAACTCCCCTAGTGATGACATCCTACAGAATGGCCTCACTGTGACCAATGAATGGTGACAGAACCATGGCCTTAAGCTCAATGCCAAAAAATGTGTCATCAGCCCTTTGGGAAAAACCCAGTTCCCATGAATTACCACATTGACGGTAGTCCACTGAACACAGAAGATGTTATAAGAAATCTGGGAACACAGGTTGACAGCAACCTCTCCTTTGATCACCACATTGCTACTGTGGTCAGAAAGTCCTTCTATGTGGCACATCTCATTGTTAAGAGTTTTTCATCAAGGAAGAAAGAGGTCATTGTCTCCCTCTACTCTTCCATCATTAGGCCAATTATCAAGTACAATGCCCCATTTGGCATGTACCTCACTAGACACCTGCAACAAATGGAGAGGCCACAAATGTACCTCACAAAGAGGATCCTATGCTTTAAACACTTGTCCTATATGGACATACTCAAAAAACTCCAACTATTCTCTGTCTTCTATCGCTTACTTAGAGGTGATCTCTGCTTTACTTACAAAGCCATGTCTAACTCAGCTCTGTTAGAAATGCTACATCTAAAGAAATCCCAATCCCTCAGCACCACATGCTTCAGAGACCTCAACCTCATTACCACAATTAACAGAACCTACTGGAGGGACAGGTTCATAACCCAGAGACTGCCCATGCTATGGAACAGACTTCCCATACATGTCAAGAAGGGCACCTCGCTGACCCTCTTCAAGAGAAATCTTGATGAGTGGATGGGAAACAGAAAATTCACCCGGGGATAACACCAGTGGCTTTATTTGACAGAGGCACTGGGAACTAAGGTTGGGTGGCACTATGCCAGGGTAATCCTATGGCTGGGCTTGTAAAGGCCCCAGGGCCATTAGCCTAGTACACACATATGAACCTATGAACCTATGTAATTTGGTAGTCTATTCAATGCATATGCTGCTATCTCAGACAGCCAATTAGTATATTTTTCATTCCTGTAGAATCTTCTACATAGGTTGTCTGATGATTCTACTACTTTTTGATAACCCCAGACATTCCCAGAGATAGTTGTTTCTAAATGCCCTATATACCCGAATAGGGTTTCCTCTTTAATATTTATATCAAACACTGTACAAGTTCAGATATTTTAGACTTTCATAATAACTTAAATTTTCACATCCAATACAGAGAAATACCAATCAGGTAGCTCATTCCTACAATTACTGCAAGAACAATAACAGAAAAAACACAAGTTTTACTTTAAGCATAAATCAAATTCCACAGGCAATTGATTTTCCCACCTAACATGTGACTAGCTGTACTGTTCCTCTAGGGCTGCTGGTTTAAATATGACTCCACTTGAAATGCCCAACCTGGAAAGGAATACAAAGCACAAAGGCTGAAGGGAATTTAATAGGAATGGAGAACTTTCAGATGTAAGAAAACTCCAGCTTAGCTCTAGGCAGTAGACACCTGGTACAAAAAAAAAAAAAATCTTCGGTGTCATTATAAAGACAACTGTATGGAAAAATAAATGACTCCAGTTGTCAACAAAAGCACAACAAATATGGGGAGTAGCATTGTAACAAGAAGACCAGAGGTTAAGGTAGGTATAACAAACAATGAATAACGCTATCTAAAAGCACACAGTTATGTAGTCCACCGATTTACTCAAGAGAACCTGATTAAAACTTGCTTTCATCCCTTCTCCCCTATTTGTAGTGCTGCCTAATCGGATTTATTCTCTCTCTTTGGCTTTGTTTCAAAGTTCCTTTCTAGTCTCTAGCACTACATATGTGAGACTATGTCCAAACTATTAAAGAGCTGGGTTGGGTGTTTTGATACGTCTGATGTCTATATGATTATATGCATTTAACTCCCCATGCAAAAACACTGAAGCACACTACATTGATGACTACATGCTGAAGTTAACTCACCTGGAAAATAAAAAATATACTGTAATTACACCTAGCAGAAAAGGAAAGGCTTTCCTTTTCCTATTGAAAAATAAATAAGTCAATAAATAAACAGTACTTTAAATCATACATAGTCTGAATAGTAATATTGTAGGAAAAGGGTTTTTTCATATTCATAGGTTAGTACTAAGCTAACTGCCCTTGCGAGCCATTTAAGCCTAGCCAATTATCCCTTGTGAGACTCAAACCCTGCACCTTGTATTTGTAAGGCAAACACCTTAACCATTAGGTCACGCTATAAGGTAACATATAGGATTAGGGTTAACACAGGACTAAGGATGGATAGGGAACTTTCTGTTCTTACTGCATATCATTCAATTTATTCTTTAAGTTCTCTAATCTGCACAAATAATATTAAATCTTCTACTGTGTGTCTGCCTAGAGTACTAAACAATAGTGCAAAATCTTTGTCATTATTTTTTGTGACCAGAATACATTTTATTTAAAGACCTTTCCAGGGACCCCCATCTCCAGAGGAAGACTTTTACACTTTTGTCAAGTGGGCTAGGTTTTCTCAATCTAACTACCAGACCATGCAAACAAGGAAGTGTACCCAGATCCCATTCAGTCCTTTTCCATGATGTTGTCTTTAAAAGATCTGAAATTTGCATTTCATATATAATGATATTTTATAACTATTTTATAATATTTTGAAAGCTTAATTTTCGCCATCCAAACAAACTGTTGATTTTCATATTTTTTTTTTTGTGTGGGTTATAATATTTGCTTAGCATTATATTATTTTTAGGTATTTTTAATATTTAAATCCATGCTTTTTTAGAACTGAATTAGTTAATTTCTGTGTTTTAGATCTACACCTGCACTCTTCATGCCAGCACTCTTTTTCTTTCTCCCTAAACGTAAAAGCTCATTTAAGAGCAATTTTTTAATGTAAACCACTTATAACTAGATGTTGTATCTAATGTTGAATTTTCATGAAAAAAGTTTCATATCATTTCTTAGATAGAGGGAAGGAAATTATTTTGGCAATGTCAACGATTGCTATAACAACCTATGTATCTTCTTAAAAACACTAGTCTGCTTTCTTGTACTCGTGAAGTCAATTTATTTTTCAGTTTGTTAACTGGGTGGTCGGGCTGGTCCACAGATCTTTTTAATTCACAAACCCAAGATGAGCCATACAGAAAGTCTGTGGATAATTTTCAATACAGAATAGTTTTCAATATACACAACTAGAAACACATTGCAAGCTTTGCAGCATGCAATTGAGCAGAATGTCTGCAAATCATTAGGTGGATTATGGTTCTGCATTGTTGTAGAGAAGATTAAACATTTACAGTGCCTAACTGAATCATATTGTGTTGACACTGTAATACTCTACACACAATATTACAAAGTCACAGAATATTCACAATGCCACACGCTATTTATAGTCACAATATATTTATAAGACACAGCATTAGGAAAGTTACTAATGAGTATTACTGTATTCTCTTGACTAAAACTACTTGTTATTTATATTGAGTTTGATTAGAACAGCACTTTTTACATGATTTTCTTGACATAGTTATGAAGCATTTACATGAATTTGTTTGAAAAATATATATTTTTCCTAAAGTCCTTTAGTGTTTTCTGATTTGCTAAAATGGCAAGGAAATAATTTCATGGCTCCATGTCTAAGACTCATTTATTGCTTGCCTAAGGTAAGATTTTAATAATCAGACAGCTTAACTTTTTGTCAAGTAAGGAATATGCCTATTCTTTGAAAGCAGTGAACACAGAAGAAAAAAAGTATTGACTGATTATATAGTAAGGTGCTGAACAGCAGTATTGTTTGACAGGAGGTAGGAATACCTCCTGTCTCTCTTTTGCCAGCTTTGTCCTAAAAACAACATGAAAAACTGCAAATGTCCTGAGTTTCATCAAATACTTGCATAAACCAATTATTTGCATCTGACACAGTTTAGTTTTATACAAAATAATGCAAGTGAACTTCTATTTTTGTAAAAATTAGAAGCTTAGTCCTTTGCCCTGATTTAGGAATAGTTTGTCCTTCAAAATCACATGTTTTCATAAATAATTTCCCACTTCGTTTTCCTGTAAAGTTGGAAACCATAACAGGAAGCAAATGAAACCTTTCCATAACATGACAGTAGTGGGTTTGTGGGCACACAGGAGGGATGCAAAACAAAATATTTTGTTTGCTGTCATTTGTAGTAATTGAGATCATATGTCTGAGTGTAGGGCAAAGTTCTGAGAAAAGGATAATGTACCTTAATAATGAAGATATTCTTTGTAAGAGCATGTCATGCAGTGAAAAGTGAAGACAAAATCATTTTTTCCAATTTATCTTTTGCATTTTATCTTTGCTGCAGTTACTAATGATAAATTTATGATTCCACAATATATTTTATCAATTCTACATAGTGTTTGGTCTTTTCGCCAGCAGCATTTCCAATTATTGCCCATGTGCTTTTTAACTTATATTTGCTGAATGTGACAGTCCTAAATATTTAAGTATTTCTACTTATTCCATTTTTTTCTTAATAATTCATAGGCTAAGGATTGTTCCCTTCTATTAAAATGCCATGATATTTTTTTTTCACAATTCTGTTTTAAACCAAAATGTGTAATTATTGTCTCTAATGATTTTTCTTTTTTTGGTCCATTCTACTTTGAAGACTGAGAAAGTAGTACCAGGTCATCTGCATAAGCAATAACTAGGACATAGGTTCATAGGTCATTACTAGGCATGCAGTCCATGAGACCATTTAAGAGCCTAGCCCAAATTCCCAGTTGACCCAAAGCACTGTCTGTTGAAATGAATTGTTCAAGGTCACACAGCAGGCAAATAAAGGCTGAGTGAATTAGACTCATTACCATATGTTCAAAATCTTAGTCCACTGAACCAACTGCCAGACTGTGTAGGCTGGAGTAGGCAGGGTCCGCACACCATTTATCACCAGAAAAATATCTATGGCCATTTTTTGGCAACATCAGTCAATGCAACCCAATTACCTAGAGACAATTTTTACCCTCCCAAGTGGCTAGCCCTGACACAGTGCTCCATCTGTGATCCATGTTCTGGTATCTAGAGAACATGGCACACCACAGCCAATGCCTAAATTGGTTGATCTATGCAACCCTTTACTCAATAGGCACAATCAAGAGTCTGTGCTGCACTCCAGAGCTCAGTTCTTGGGTAGATTTGAGGTGGAAAAACTCAGCATATTTTTGAGAGGTAGGAGTAACCCCACAGAGACACAAGAAAAACATGCAAACTCCATAGAAGTATTTTGTACCTTGTGCATGGGAGGCAAAGACCTTAACGATTATGCAAAGTGTGGCATTTTGTTTTTCTATTCCAGGTTATACTATGTGATCTTTTTGGCTATTTTATCAATATCTTTAGTTATTTATCTAGCTTTCTATCTACACACACACACACACACACACACACACACACACACACATCCATGTATAGATAGATAGAGACGGGTTCCATTTATTTGACTGAGAATTCATAACATTGAAAGACTGCTGCTAGTTCAATAAACAGGGAATACTGAGCTGCTGGCAAAGGGAATTTCCCCCACTGTTGTACAGTCTTGAAGTTGGTATACATAAGTTGCAAGGGGTGCAGAGAGCTTGCACCCCTGCATAAAATGGGTTTTATTTTTGGTTTCATTTTTTTGTTTTCTTTTGTTTTTCATATTTTGTGTTTTAATATTTCTTTTTTTGATATTATGACAGATCCATATATACATATGTTTGTGTGTATGTGTGTAAAAGTTGTGTAAAAGCAACTGGGATAATTTACAGCCTTCCTTTATACTGCTTGGATCTCATATTTTTCTGTACTATGAGCCATTGTAGAAATGTGAATTGTAGCCCATTTGCTATCATATAAAACTTGAATCATGATCTCTAACACCCTCAAAAAACCCTTTTGTAACACTATCTAGCACACTTTCGTTTTGTCCTATACAAATTATCAAATGTTGCTTCTACATCTTTGCGCACGGTATTAACTTCCCCTTTGTAGTCTTACATATTTCTCTGATAGATGTTGCAATACATAACAAAATTAGTCAGGTAACAAATCTTCTATATAGTAATATTGCAATTTTGAAAGTGTAATATTCAAATTTTCACTTTTAATTCACGTAAAATGTAGTTGAAAATGTATTTTGTTGAGTAAAGAAAAGGAATATGGGATGATACATCTCTGGATTTCTTTTATCTCCTTTTCATACCCTGGTTCTACTATGCATCCTTGACAGGATGAGGGAAACTCTTTTGTTCTCTGAAAATATTTTAAACTTAAAGAACAAAATGATGACATTTATACATTTATTAGCAAACCCATCTATCCCATCTATCCCATTTTCCTTCCCATTTTTTCAGTTCAATAAAGACTGTTTTTACTTTATTCACTTCAAAAATCTTTGTAAGTTCTTATGGTTTTGACATATTGGTGTAGTGTGGCTATCTTGTTTTATTAAATCATTTTTGATTATCTTAACCAAACCTCATGCCTATTTAGTAATCCCCTTTGAATTCTTTTACTGGTGCCAGTTGTCAACATTTTGCAGAGTACTCCATCATCATTATTTCCTACTGCATACAGTCCTTTTTCTGCTTTCACTTTATAATAATGTTGTGTCTCCCTTATTATCAATCTATACAATTTTCACACTTCTATAATTCTCTATTTTATTCTCCTTTTTGTGTTTATACATGCCCTCAAGTCATGTAGATAATCTTTTTTCATCATTTCATGTTAATCATCAAACCATGATGAGTACATTGTAAATGGACAGTAAATATGATTCTTTCATAGCTTCTTTATATTAATACTTCTTTTGACTCTTGTCTCTATCATCTCTTTTCACTCATTTCTCTGTATCTTAGCTAAACTGTCTCTAACAATTGTACTCTAGCCTGATATCTTTTTTGGAGACCTTACTGCAACCCATTTTTTACTGAATGTTTCTCCTTTTACATATTCTTCTGCCTACACATAAAAAGTGAAAGCTTTTTCTTGACATAAATACATTTAGTCAAATGGAAAAAAATATATTGTCAATATTAAAATTGTTTACTTTCCTCCCTGAATTTCTGCAATGTCAAGTTTATCATGTTGCCTAATACCAGGTTTGGTAGATTTTTGAAAAATATATATTCTAGCTATACGAAACTGTATCTACATCTCAAATGTCAAGACAGATATATATGTATATGTGTATATCTATATATATATATATATATATATATATATATATATATATATATTTACTATTAATATGTTGAAAGCAAAAAAAAAATTGTAATCAAGTAATTAGAAAATAATGTCATATCCAGACTATCGACCTGTCTCTTTCTTGTACATCTGCATTTGACATTAAACAAAATAGCAGGAGGTAATGCAGACACACAAGCTATTTTGTTTTACATCTCCTAAAACATTTAATTGTGCAACAGTAGTTTTTACTGTTTTGCATGAGACACCCCCCCCCCCCACAAACCTTGCAAATTATATATTCCGACTCTGAGATCGCACTACAGTGGGGAAAAGGGTAAATTTTCCAGTCCCCCTGTAGTGCAAAATGGTATCAGAACATAGATCACACATTAGCAAATGCACACTAGCATTCACTACTCTGGATATGAGCATTTCTGAATCGACATTACGGGAAATGGGAAACGCATTCAACCTTTCCAGTTTCATGTAAGTGCCAATTCACATTTTAATAGTAAACCATATATATATATATATATAAAAAACAGGGATGAGAGTTAGCCAGAATTAAGCCAAGAAGGACCATCATTAAGGCAATCATCAAGGATGATTTGAGGGAAGATTTTTCTTTATATAGTGATAACTCTCTCAGCCAAGGAGTGAAAAGTGGATGTTCAATAGGTTAACTCCTTTAGTCATCCTTCACTTCAGCAAGGGACACTGACAGAAAGTTGATATGCTCCCTTTCCTGAAGCATGGAATATGGTTTCCTCAGCCTCCAGCAGAAAAAGATTTCACTTTTCCTTGGGTTCTGTCTGTGCCTACATCCATCCCCGCCCCTCCCTTGGAGAGGCAAGAATGCCATAATCCTTTTTTCTTCTCATCTTCCTGAGTTGCTGGCACATCCAGAACCAGATATGCTAATCAAACCAGAGGTGTTTAGGTCACAGTTAGGGCTTTATCCATTTTTACCCCAGGGCCACACAAATTTCCTTAAAAATATTTTTTTTATCTTTCTTTTTACCAGCATCATGAATCCTTCTCTAACATTTACTTTCCTTTTCGTTAAATTTTCTGTTCTTCATTTAACTGCTTGACAAATGGTAACATTTCATCATCTGGTCTCCCAAATATTTATTTTTTTTTTATCATACTTTTCTTCTGTCTTCCTCTTCCTGTCTTCTTCAGTTTACATATTTATTTTCTTTTTTCTCAACTTTAAAGCCTCCATCTAGATTTCCTTATTTGCTTTTCTTAGTTTAAACAATAATTGTGGTAAGTGGTATAAAAATATGATTCATAACTTACCCTTTCTTAGTGACCTTCTAAATGATATGCATTTGTGGCTATTTTGCTAAATATTCTGTCTTAACCTTTTCTAGTAGTTTCAATTGTTCCAATATTTCTGCACAAAAGTATTTTACTCTATGGGCTGGATTCATGAACACCTACACTAAGTGTACACAATCTGTATTCAAAAACATCTCTCGCACACTGAGATAGATTAGACTAAGTGTACACATAGTCTAAACATTGTGCTAACCTTTGTGAATCCACCTCGACATTTAATGTTGCAAGAAAGTAAGTAGGAAAACTAAAGTCAGGAGAAAGAAAGTGGGAATTATGTTTGTGTTGTCTATTCATTCAGAAAGATGTACACTTAGCGTAGATGTTATAATTATCATGTTATCTAGTATCTGTGTTCTGCAAAGCAATTTCTGAATGTTTTAACACAATTTTGACAAAACACATTTTTGTTTATTCAGATCCTTAAACTCACATGTCTGTTTCCCTATTCCAAGCTCTGTTCTTCCACTTATTGGTGAAGATGTTATGCACAATCAACTCCTTTCAGACAAAGATTGTGTAAAACTGTAGTCCCAGTTATTATTCCAATCTTGACTGTCAAATATTTTTTTTCAATAAGTGAGTTTCATAGTAAGAACAGGAATGGCATTTCTCTTCATTTAAATTTAATCTTTTCTTCTGTATTTTTGGTCTACTCCAATCTTGTTCAGATTAAATATTTACCTGTCCTTTACACTCTCAGCTAACATATGTCTTTTTTTTTCATTTTCCCACCTTTTTCCCTTTTAACTGTCTCACTTCTTTTTTTAACAACTTCTCTTTTATCTTTTCCCTCACTTTTTAGAGTTTTATTATAGTTTTCTTAAGCTCAGTATTTCTACTACCATCTGCAGATATCTGCTTTTCCAGTTTATCTTCTACATCAGCCAACAGATGTTTTATTTCATCAACCTCTTTTTCTCATACATTTTATTTTAACTTGAATGCCTATGCCTTCTATCTTTATTTTTATTTATTTATTTATGAAAGTATTAGTTTAGCTTATTTCATATATTTTCTATGGTTTACTTATAAGCATATAACACCTGCCTAAAAATGTTAAATATTCAGATAATCTGCACTCAAAATAATTATAAACACATTTGTTTAAGTGCTTGAAACTTTCAAAGACTTCTATTTCAAATCACATGTTAAAATGGGAGAGACCACTATGGAAACACTTACACTCTTCTTCAGAGTAAAGTCGAAATGTTTGCAAGCACCTTAAATAATTTTAGAACAATTCATTTACAAACTGATTAATTAAAACATTCCCACATTAATTAAATAAAACATTTCCACATTAATTACAGTTGATTCAAAACATAAAATGTTCAAAGTATAAAAAACATCACAATCTATCAATGTTCTCCACCTGTTTCTTTATGTAAAACCTGTTGTATATCAAAAGTCAGTGTCTTCTAAATTTATAATGTGTATAATGCAAAATACGAAATGTACTTATATAAATTCCTAAATTAATAAGTAATAAAATGAATAATAGGGTAATACAAAATAAATATAAACCATCAAAAATAGAATAAATAATACCAGTTTAAACTCTACCTGCTCTAATTTTTAAAATTCCACTAATAGAACAAAAATCATTTAAACCCAGTTTGTTGATAGTATCTAACCTCAACTTCTGCATTGTCTCATTATGTTGTAATATACTCTCATTGTTACCTCCTCTCTCATTGCAACGAACCTTATCAATGATAAAAAATAAAAACCTTTTAAAAATTTTGTACATTCACTAGAATGCTTTCTGTTTTTAATATTGTTAATGCATTCAATATATGATTTTTCAACCTACATATAAAAAGCTTGACATGATATACATGAGGCCAGATAAATCACCATTTTGGCGTTACTGTTACATTTTCCAGAACAAACAATAGTACAACTATAATTACTAATGCTTACATATTGTTCATCATTTATGTGTTTACAAAACTTACACATACCACACTTTGCCATCATAGACTTGACCATGTTAAATTCTGAACTACTGTCTAGTCATCCCTTAATGTTCTTGCCTCTACTGTACATAATATGTGGGGAACTACATAGTTTGGCCTTAATCTCAGGTAAAATTGTCATGCTCCATGCCATTCTTAAAGTTATACTGATATATACAGCGTCATGGTTAAAAGGCACTATCATGGCATATTATTTAATGTCATTAAACTTAGTAGGTGCTTCAAGATCCTTTGGGAAACAATCACACATTAAATAGGGGAACCTGTTAAGTCTCCCTATTTTTAAATCATTACTTATTTTTTTTAAAGTACAACTGGATAACCTCTTTCTTTGAACATATGTGTTAACTTGTCCATCTCAACCAAAAATAAGCCATCCATAGTGATTAACCTGGACAAGTAAACCATTTGATCTTTTGTAACACTTTTTTTTCTGAAATAAGGAATGGCAATTATTAAAATGTTAAAATGAATTGAGAAAGTTTTCTTATGAAAGATAGTAGGCAAAAACCTCTTTCCTTCACTGCTTTTGTATACACAAATGTCCAGATAGTCTATCTGATGTTTATGTATTCTATGGGTAAATTTTAAAAAGGAGGTAGTCACATTTAAATAGTCTGTAAATACAGGAACTAGCTCTTGTTCTCCTTTCTAAATAATTAAAATGTCATCCAAAAATGTAAAATATGAGATGACATTATTAAAAAGGGAGATGTAAGGGAGTTAAGCTTAAAAAGGCCCTTGTGGTCATTAGCCTAGTAAACACATATGAACCTATAAAAACAAACCTCCTCTCCCATTCTGTTAGCCCCAGCTTAACATATGTTGGTGCACACCTGGCACCCATAGTCACCCTAGAGGCTTGATGAAAAAGTTCCCCCTCAAAAATAAATAAAGTTGTTTGGAGCACCATGTCCATACATTCAGTCAATAAGTTGACCATAGGGTTTGTCAATTTTTCATCAGTAACCAATACCTCATTGAAAAATTCCCATCCTTTTCATGAGGTATAATGGAAAACAGGTTAACCACATCAATTGCTATCGTATATGTAGCTGCATGGACTTCTACGGAATTAAGCAATTCCAACAAGTGACATGAGTCATGTAATATGTGAAGGAACATGGAAAAAATATACTTACAGTGAAAAGCAATGTAGAGCACTATATATTCAGTTTTTGAACCCTTTGCTGCAACAATGGGTGTGAAAGAGGGGCTATGTTCACTTTTGAATTATTTTGTAATGAATACATTAGGGTAATGAAGCCAGACAAAGGTGGAGGGGTAATAATTATGGATTATTTTGAGTACTCTTGTAAAATGTTCAACATTTTAAATGACAGCATACGCTACATTGATTTCATTCCTTGAAATACTTTTGTAAGTAGTGCTGTCATTTAAAATGTTGAACATTTTACAAGAGTACTCAAAATAATCCATAATTATTACCCCTCCACCTTTGTCTGGCTTCATTACCCTAATGTATTCATTACAAAATAATTCCTTTAACACAATCCTTTCTTCTTTGCTTCTTAAAAAGAAAATGTGGATTCATTCCTATATGTTACTGTCCATATCCTGGGCACTTCCTCTTGGACTGTGTTGTACTCTTTTCTTCAGTGGGTGCTTCTGCTTGCTACCCCATCATGTGCCCTACTGTTATTTTTCCTGTCATCTTCATTCTAGCAGTGCCATATGTCTAACTTGCATTCAATGCATAGGTGCTTGCTACCACCACTATAGTTATTTTACTACATGCGGATTACTGTTTTTCTTTTTGCTCTTTATTTATGTCACATCCATGCATGCAGTTGCACATCTTTAATGCTCATATGTTTATCTATGCATGTGTTGAATACCTACAATTCTTTCTGCTATATATGTTTGGAAGAAGAGCTGTCATGGTAGCACAGCTCAGATTTTTAACAGCAGAGTGCTACAAAAATATCTTTCTGCTCAGTTTGGTTGACTTGCAAGAATCAGTTTTATTAATTGTCTGGCATCTTCATTTCTTTAATTATTCAATGTCTTCATGCTGGAATATTCTGTCTATAAATCTATAAAATGAAAAATCAATACATTTGGTGCCTCTCCCACTACCAATCATTTAACATTCTTGACAGTTACAAGCCATAAACTAAGCAGCCACAATTGTGAATGCTTACAGACCTGTAAATTGTCTGTTCTTCTGTTCTATTTTCTAAATAGTTTAACTACCTTTAGAAAAAAGTTCACCTTGACATACAATCACTTAGTTGACAACTTGTAAGCTTTTAAAAAAGGATAAACATTTGGTGCACTCTACAACCTGACTGCCATCAACTGTTCCATTTTTGCCAGTCTTGGTATGGAACTGACAGTGCACTCTCTTCCTTCAACTCTCCACAATTTTTTTTCAGTCTGAGCATGTTTTTGTTCATGATTGGAAACATACAGTTCACTGGAGCTTACTTAGTCTTCTAGATGAATGTAATCTAAACAGCATGATCTTTGTGTTTGTTCTGTTGATCTTCAGACAGGGTGGAGGGAAGGAGCATTAGAAAATGTTTTAGCCTTAGAGAGAGGTCAGTAGTGGAGTTAGGTTCTTTTGAATTTCTTCTGTCAATCTATGTTGGCATAATGGTTAAGGACACAAGGTGCAGGGTTTGATTCTCACATGGTGTAATTCGTTAGGCTTAAAATGGTTTACAAATATAGTGAGGGAAAGATGTTAGTGGGTGAAGGAAAAGGAAATTTTGTACTGATAAGGCAAAGTATATTGTCACCTCTACTCTGAACTTGTACTATTTGATATAGAGAACTTATATTTATAAAACTGAGAAACTGTTTGATGTATTTGTTATTTATTAATTTATTTATTTTTGAGAATTCCACTTACTAGATATGCAGTTAAAGTCACACAGAATTTCTAGATTGGGATTAATATGTGTATAATTTGGATTATCAAATAGTTATCGTAATCCTCAGGAGACACCGAGGGGACCTATAGCTGGCAAAAATGCAGTACCTCTTTTATATATATATATATATATATATATATATATATATATATATATATATAAGCAGGTTTTAGTAACTACACAATTAATTATATATTCAAATGGTAAGAAGGCCTCAAGGATGGGAACTTTATTATTGCTGTTCACCACCATCTTGTCAAATGATGGTGTATATTCTCCTTGCATGGTCTGACTGTACCAGCATACTGGACATAGCCTCTTCCCTTCACCATTGGTACCATACTATGAAGCATATAACATGCTAGGAACAGCTTTTAGGCAGTCACTGGATCACAGAGCCCTGACTGTGACCCATTGTTCTGGGCATATACCCCCCCAACCGAGATATTTCAAGGCAGTGGAAGTGGGCTTTAAACAGGCCATAAACAAGCTCTATGATGTTGCATGCACCTCAGATGGATTAGTGGTAAATTGCTGTGCCTATGGTGTGCAGGGTCCTGGGTTCAAGACCTGCAAAGGCTGTTTATTAAGGAAATACATCCCAGGATCACTTCTGTGGCTCTGCTAGACAGGGGCACAGGAAAATAACTTTCTTGGGTGGCGTAAGCCAGGAAACCTTGTTGGCTAGGCTTACTTAGGCCCTTGGGCCAATAGCCTAGTACCTACCTATGAACCTGTCTATGCATGTGCAATGTTATACTGCTATTCAGTCATACTATGTATGGGTGCCATAAGCCATGGCTCCAGCTGGTATTCAGTGTCACCTAAAACAAAGGATAAATTGTGTAGGGGATGATGCTACACATGGGTATACTAGATACACTGCCATTACATTTAAGATTAGCCACAGTGCCTGCACATACCAACTACATGGTCTTGTGGAATTTCAGCATGCAGGAGTGGAGATATAGCTGACATGAGTGCTGTATATGTGAATCATGAAAAATGTCAGGGTGTTGTACTGACACATTGGTTATGATCCAGTGGATGTCATCCACTATCTGGGAATTCAGGGCATGGTTTCCAGTTGTGACCATGGGCCAGGTTGGCCCTTCATTGCTGTGTGTGTTCAGTAATTCATGCAGCACCTCATGGAGTTGGGTGTTGTTAGAAAAGGCATGCATGATGTTGACTGTCTTCAGTGGTGTGATAGGAAACCATCTATGATCGTGCATATGCAGAAGCAAGATATAAAGGTATTCTAGATATAGAGGTCAGGGAAATACCTCAGTCTCCAGTTGATTTCTAAAATTTTCCTTCCACTAATATGGAGAAAACTTTAAACACCTCTACTTCCACAATAATGGGAAGAGTGATTCAATCTGTGGGTGACATGCATCATCCAAAATCAGACAATGTCTCATTTGACTCTAAAATGATTAATGGTCTCTTACCAACCACTCACCATGTGCTCCTGTTACCTCTTTAAAAAGATTCCCAAAATTCAAAAGACATTCTTTGTCCTTAACAAATCAGTACAGTCTCACAATTAACAGAACCTTGTACTTAACAGTTTTAATTATCTTTCCAAATGACATTTGGGCACATCTGTTTGGTGTTGAGATTTTTACCCATGTGGTGTTAAATTGTTAAAATCCCTAATACGGTTTGCTTTTACACTGATTTTTATTGGATGTAATTGAGCCAGGAGATGCCTGTCCTCTGTATGGGGTTCACAGGCAGTTTATAGCAGTGATATAAAATTCATGAAAATGAAGTTAAAAGAAAAAATACACTTCTTCTTCTTTCGGCTTTTCCCAGTTATGGGTCGCCACAGCAGATTATCTGTCTGCTCATGATTGGCAGTGAAGTTTTACAGTGTCAAGTTGCCAGCCCGCACCCAACCTTCCACAGAAGGCACACACACACTCACACCTAGGGCCAATTTAGAGTGGCCAATCCACCTACTGCATGTCTTTGGGATGTGGAAGGAAACCGGACACTAAAACTAACAATTCCTCTTCTGTCATATGCCAAAATCAAGAGGGAGAATATGAAATGTGATCAGTATAACTTAAGAACATACTGATACAAACTGAAGTTTAATGAATGATGTAACCTTTCCTTTAGGTCTAAAATGATGAAGGGTTACATTGTTAAATCAAGCATCATTATTGCCATAAAAGAATGAAAAAGACAGTACTATACTTATTCATATGAAGACAGTTTAAGGTACGAACACACAATAACTATGAGGTTTCTCAAAAGCAAAGCATGTTAAAGACCCTAGAAACTGCAAGCAGAAAGCAAAAACTTGCTTTTGCCATCTTTGTTATGTTGAAATAAAAAAAAACATATTCATAAGCACAGGCATGACAGAAGGAACACAATGTGTGTCAGAGCTATGTTTCCTTCTTGCCTATTAGAATTAGAAATCAGAAAAGTAGAATATTTTGTAGAAAACCCTTTTACTTGTCCAAGAAGGAGGAACTGGTTTATGTGCATGAATATAGCTAAAGTCACCCTCTGGGACTGTTATAGAGTTCTGAATCAGATTAAAATAACAGGAAGCTGTGTTATACTATGAACTATTAAGCTGAATATTGCCAGAGCTCTGTTGTTGTCATGTGTATTTATTTAGATATGATGTACTTACCATAACCCTACCCCAACACCTAATCCTAACCCTACACATTAAGTCATAAAACACAAATTCCCTAGCAGAAACACTAAATAAGAGGCACATGTCCACCTCCTCCCAACACTTCACATATACCAGTACCCAAGAATAATATAACATCTATGCTCTCTGCTAACATTTATGCTAACCATAACCTGCAACACTTGCACAAGAGAGACTCTAATGTTTTGGAATTCAGCACTCTGGCACACTTGCCTTTCAATACTGGCTACACACGTGTCTGCCTGTCAGTGGATCACATTCAATCTACTTACAGGCACACCTTTTTGGCAGACTGATACCCACATTTTTGTGAATTTCTCAGTTAACCCTTCACTATTCTCCATACCCCCTTCCTTGTACATACATCCCCCTCACTGTTTTTCCCTTCTAAATATGAAAGTTAAATATCTATATATAACTTGCCTATCATTTTGGTACAATGTGCTTATTTCTTTTACATTTGAGGTAATCCATCATAAGTGCAATGTTAAACTGTCCATCCCTGAACATCTGCTGTTACAGTTGGATAATATTATGGCTTTGCATAGTTAGCACCATCAGGAATCTTTCCACATTTTGTTTCCTGAAGCATTGATATGAGTTTATGCTCCTGCTGAGCTGACTGTCAGTACTCAGAAGTACTACTGGACATGTAGAAGCATTAGTTAATAAACCCTACTCAGGCCTCTGCAGATACACCTCCTACTTACATTTGCACTAATAATTCAAAACCAAATTGCTTACAACTATTAAAAAAATTACATCTTAAAGCTTACCTGATAGGGAATACAAATGCATTCATACATGACCTCCATTTACTGCAGCTAATGAGATATTAAACACTGTTCATATATTTATTCATATAAAGGTGACTAACTGTATGTGGATGGCTGGAATGGTTATTGAAATAGTGTAAGTTGTTTACAGTGCATTACAAATTTATTATTTACTGTGTTTATTGTGATTCATAAACTCCATTTTAAGACCTAAAACCTAATTGCTATGACTAGTGTAAAGAATACTTTATAATAATTTGCTATTTAGATTTCTTTAGTAACACCTACAGTTCCAGAGGTATGAACATTTGTTTGAGCTGTGAGGGCATAACTTGATTTTATCAAAAGGCTCAAGACGCAGCCATTGATGTTAAAGCATAAATGCTCAAAGCTCGGCTGGAGAAAGGGACTTGATCTTCACACTTAAGGTTTGTTGTCCTCTTTCCATATTAAAAGCACCACTGAAACTTTCCTTCCTTTGGAGCAACTGTTATTTAATGCCAGAGGCACTTCTGTGATCTGACTTGTCAGTGCAGAACATATCCATTGGGAAATTGTGTCTGGATACACACTGTTATGTCCTTAGCATTTCTGTGATCCATCTCTTAGCACTAAAAAGCACTGTTAAGAAACTCCTCCTGGGCTTTCTGGTTTAGGTTGCTCTTGGCATCATGTCCTGACAATATATTCTCTCTCTCCATCTGGAAATTCTTTGTTGTTTACCTTGCCTGCCCTTATACCACTGAGTATGTTTATTGTTTATCTCTTCTACAACACTAATGATCAGATTGTACAACCATAAAATGATACTTGCCCAATGCCTTGCATTCCAATGTAGAACTACAGAGATTACAATGTTTTCGAGAAAGGCACTGAAGAGGAATGGGAAAATGCAACTGGTAAGCAGTTTCACACAGTTATTACTGGAAAGCACTACTTAAAAAGCTTCTTTTCACACTGGTTATTTTAAATTTACTGCTATACCAAAAAACTGAGACATTACTGAAAACATTTTAACACTGTCAGTACCCTTTCCTGTTTGTTTTTTCTCAATGTATAATCAGTGCAGACTTTGTGGGATTCCATGTTCATTCATTCTTGCTAACTTAATAGTTTGAAGCTTCTATTGCTATAAGACCATGCAGACAAATCTGGAATGCATTTACCTACTTTGATGCCATAGGGAATCTGGAATCCAAAAGTACTACTGATAGCACATCATTCCTTCTATTCAACAACTGTCACATCATTCACTAGGGGAATGTGAAATATTAATGTTTGCTCTGTTAAAGGTACACTGTTGGTTACAGTTATGATATTTTCCATGCTCTGCATGGTGTCTTACACACTACAGAGAAATACCTTTCAGGGATATGATACACACAAGTAAGGCTACAGACAATTACTCATACCTATGTCAGTAACTGCATAGGGTACAAAATCCTAATCAAAGGTTAAAATGTCCTATTGTACTTAGCTGATATGTACAGACTGGTGTATATACATACTATATAGCAAGGCTGTGTAGCACTCTCTTACTTAAAAAATTAGTGTTAGCCCTTCAATGGTAGACTAATGTTTAGAAAAGTGTTCATCACTTGTTACCCCTGGGTCTTAACCCACAAATAATAAGACTTGATTATGTTAGTTTTAAAATATCATTCATACTTGAAATTGTTTACCTTGTATAACAATAATAAAGGGAAAAGAAAACTTGTTAAAACTGTACTAACTTACAGACCTAATGAAAAATGCAGATGTAGTGACAGGCTGACCATATTCACTTTTGCTGTATAATATTTCTTGTACTCAGATTTAAATATATACTGTTTGAAGCTGAATGAATGAACAGTAATAGGCTTGCCACCTGTGAAAGAAGTAAAAAAGGACCAGAGTTATACACTTTTTCCTACCATTCTGCACCTATACTGGTAATTACATGTATGCTGTTCTTCTTTCAAAGTCATTTACCATGCTTCTCATGGCTGTGAAGACTATAACCTCATACAGTTAAACTCTGAGCTGGCCTTTCACCAGAATTTCCTTGTAAATTAGCATCTCAGATAACATGGCGTGAAGCTAAATGAAAAAAACAAGATGGCTCCAAAAGTGGTAAAACATCAACTTAATAACAAAATAAAAAAAACACCAAAGAAGGTGCAGCAGAAAAAAAAACAGCTGGATGAGCATTTTATTCAACCACTTTTGTCTTACAAGACTTCTTCAGAATGCTTTATTTAATCATTCAAAAATATATAATAAATATATTAAATTCTTGTTTTCAGTCATAGCAGGTCCCACTAGATTTAAAGGGGAGGCAGTTATAAAAACACAATTGTAATGAAGGAAGCTGAATGCCAAATTATATTCAAGGCAGACAAATATCCTGGATTAAATAATATGATTAATATAAACTGTTTTTTGAGAGAAAAAAAGGCTTGAAGTTAACAAATGATGTTTATATGTTATGGCTTTTTAAACTATTCTTAGTGTAGGAATTGTTGTTAATTGCTTAAGTGATTCTAAGATTTTATTGGTTGAATAAATGTATTTATGTCTTTGGTGGTTTGTTTTGCAAATGCTTTCTGAAGAAGTCTTGTAAGACAAAAGCGGTTGAATAAAATTAAAATGCTCATCCAAGTTATTTTGTTTCTGCTGCATCTTTTTTTGGTGATTTTTTTTTTTTTTGTTGTATAGCAATGAAGCTACTGAAGCCATGAAATGGCTGCCCAATTCCCTTGTACAATTCTTCATATGGTTGAATGTGAAAATGATATTTGTCATTCCAGCCACAAAGAGTTGATAGTCTCTATTCACTAGCTGCTGCTTCAGTGTTTTTGTCCTGCCTATCTGGTGCACCACTGGTTGTCATAATCCTCTTGTCCTCCTCAATAGCTGTGCAGCTTAGTGCAAAACAGTTTTCAAAATATTATTTTTTATAACTGATCTTTTGCTGGTGTTATTTGTTTTGATTGACTACTCCACAATAGAAATATACATGAGGTATATCCATCCTTTGCAGTTAGTAATTTGTGCTGAATTTTAACTTTTCATTGTATGACTGACTGGAGAACTGAGCCATACAACATAAATGGTCCATAGTAGGTAGAGGTAATTGCAGTGAGTGGGATGGCCGTGTTCTCAATGAGTACACAACACAAAGAAGAGAAACTGCATTGCTAGTTCCCAGTGAATTGTCTAGCTGCCTAGCAGTGCACATGTAAAACTAGAGTTTCCTTTGTTCAAATTAGAATACCAGCCTAAATACTGGAATTCAGAAAAAAAAAAGCAGGTACAACATAAGGTAGCAGCAATGGGCAAATTTGGCTTACGACAAAGGCGATATAAGTAACTGACTAGTGAATGAATTCAGTTACAGCATCCCATTT
The DNA here is from genome assembly GCF_019279795.1 of Protopterus annectens. Lineage (NCBI taxonomy): Eukaryota > Metazoa > Chordata > Ceratodontiformes > Protopteridae > Protopterus > Protopterus annectens. Next base: position 411,857,002 of record NC_056748.1, on the reverse strand, counting down.
CACTTCTCTAAGGTTATTTTCTTACTATGACAAATGGTGCCTCAGGTTAAAGTAATAAAAGCAGTAATAAAAACCTATATTACAGGTGTCCAAATCATTTCCACCAACATGATTGTGTGAACAATGCTCCTTCTGTTAGAAAATCAACAACAAATCTTTATTTCATGTAGTGAGAGTAGATGAAAACCTACATTTTTACTCACATCTCAGGTCAGACAATCTAGTTGTAATCTTTTGAAGAAAAAATTAATTTCTTGCAGAACTTTTTTACCACATGGTCTAAACTTTTCCTGAATTAAATAAATTTAGGGCTAGGGTATGAAAACTACTGATATAAGAAATCTGACAAGCTTTTACTGTTGTTGTTGTGTCCTTCGGCTTTTCCCAGTTAGGGGTCGCCACAGCGGAACTTCGGTCCGCTAATGATTGGCAGTTGATTTTTACGTGCTGAGTTGCCAGCCCTACTGCTCCTTTTTTCTTCATTCACTTTCATATTTTCATTTCCTTTTATATGTTTCATGACGTCCTTCTGCTTGGTACAACTTTCCTGTTATTTGTAATTTTGATTTTGTTCATACATTCGTACGGATGACTTTGGGTATAGCTGTCACTACATTTTGTATTCTGTATCTGATTATTTCACAGCAAAGCTCTTGACTTGATTTATGCTTTATAATACCAATGTAGAACCTATAAATATTTGTGTCATTAGCATTATATTTCATTTTGCTGCCTGCATACAAATGGTTTCCATTTTCTAAGTGTTATAAGATTTTATTCGTTTTATTCATACTGAATATATTGGTTCATCTGAATTCTGTAAGAACAAACCATGACAACAAATCAAGTTTTCCTAAGAATTTATCTTGTAAAAAGTAAAATAAAAAGCATAACTCATTAAAGTAATGTACAACACATTCTGTAGAGTATTTAAGATATTCGCTGCATTATATCTTTTCATTTCCATTATTCTCTGATTTTGTACAGTTTTATAGCTGTTTCATTTCAGTGCCATTTTGCCAGTTTAATGGAATGAGTAGGTTCATACTTCAGTTTTTTCATGTTCTAGTGAATGTTTTTTGCTGAACTTTTGAATAAGGCACTGCCTTTTTTGTGAACTGTCATAAACAGAGCATATTCCACAAAACAATGCAGTAAAAAAATACATTCAGCATTTAATGTTGCTGATAAAGCAGTATGCTAGCCTATTAATATGCAGCTTCTTTATGCATATTTAGCACAAATGCGTACCCAGGAAAATATGCATAACTGTTTCCAATGTATAGTAAATAACCCATCTGCTTTATGAATTATACACATTTAAGTAGCCATTATAAATCATAACTGAGTGCCTCATAAATAGCACATAAGTGCCTCAGAAGTATCTGTAAACAACTTAGCTAGTTTAGCTGCAATAGTAAAGTTGCAAGTATTTAAGGAATACAGTTAACATCTTAGCTAATTTCCATTTAAATACACACATCTGTGGAGTTCTTAATTGTGCTTATCATTTTTAAAAATGTGTTGTTTCCAGTTCATTATAAGAATCATGAGGAGGGTATTACAATTGTACAAGAATCATTGTATAAAATTAAGGATGTTTATCCTCTGGAAAATTTTATAATTTCAAGTGCACTTATGAAACAAAACACCTTGTAAATCTAAAGGCAGTTGTTAGATATATATATTATTTCTCTACAAAGTGCTGACTAATTGTGCTATGATAGATTACTTAATTTTCTACATTAAACAAATTATGGATTCTACTTTTGAAAAAAATAATTTCTAAAAGAAGTGCTCACTGAAAACTACTATGTAATTAGCTTATTTGATGAAATAATGTAAACCTTGTTTTTAAAGTCAACATAAATTAGAATCTCAAAAATTATAGAACTATGCAGAAAATTCAGAATCCTAGTTTGTAACATGTAGGAGTTTATGCACTTCCTTTCAGAGTGGAAGGTAAATATTTATCACTGGAAATCACAATAAAGTAAAATAGCCTTGTTCTAATAAAAGCTGATCATAAAGATTTTTTTGGATAGAGTTACTTGTTATATTATCTTGAGATTGCCACATGCAAAGCAAACTGATAAAAGTACACTGAAACATATGTGGAATAATTAATATAAGAAAAGTTAATTTGATTCTGCAAGACATCTTCTATAGTGTTTTTGTCAAGGAAAAGTGATATTTAATTATGACTCCATCAGTATGTAGATTTCCTCCATATTTAAACTTTAATTACAGTAACCAAGCGTACATCAGATTATTAACAGGGGCTGTTACATAAATATATAGTGCATGCATACTGACAGTTAATTGAGTAATAAATAGAAAACTTATCCCAACTTCCATGCTTCAGCCTGAAAACCTGAATTCAGAGAAAGAGACCCTGAAAGAAAACCAATCCAGACAGTATTGCTACTGTAGTCAAAGAGCAAAATGCCCATCTTCTTGGAAGGACAACAAAAAAGGAGGTGAAGACTTTGGAGCTTAAGTCCACAAAATCACTTTATTAAGTGCTTTCGTCCTTGGTACAACAGGACTTCTTCAGAACAACTCTTCACAAAAACGACTCACTTTTAAATAGTAATCAGTTAATTAACTAATCCCGTTACTCCAATCAGTCACCATGGAGACTGTTTAAGCTAGTACCATACACCACCTAAAACCTTAAAAACAGATGTTACAACAAATTATTAAGTATAAATAACCATTGCATACATAAAACACATTCCTAACTAGACAAACTGCGACCAGTGATACATAAAAAACTATTTTATTTTGTTTTATTTTATTTATTTATTTATTTTTATTTAAATAACAAACAGTTCGGTTTTAAAATACTAGACAAAGAGGTGGTTTAATTCAGACCATGGTATACAGTGACATTAGTTCTTAACTGCCATCTAAGCTCATGATATTCCAAAAATATTATCCACTGGTTCACCTCTCTGCCCTTGGTCTACCTGATCAAGAACTCAAAATATGAATCTATGAAATGTTTTTTTTATATGCTTGTATAGTTCATTCCTTCCATATTTTTCTTAATGTCATAAAGATGTTGATAACCCCTTTTCCTCAGACTAAGCTTAGTCTTATGTATGTAGAATGCACTGCAGTGGTCATAGAGGGCCAAGTATACTACCCTCTTACTGCCACAATAAAATTTCCTTGGAATATCAATCTCACTGTAACCTTCTATCACCACAGTTGTCTCTTCCCAAATGTATGGGCACTAGGAACAGTGGCCACATTTAGCCATCCTTCCTTGTCGCAGGTCCCTCACAGGTCTTTCTAGTAGAGTCTTAACAAGTCAATCTTTCTTGTACACAATGGTAGCTCTTTTACCCACAATCTCCAAATGTTCATGTTCCACCCCCAAAACCCTCCAGTTCTTTTGGATAATAGATTTTAACCTAAAGAAATCTTTATTCTATGTCAAAATGAGGGCTCTGTTATACTCGTGCACAGCTTCCTCTCCATGTGCATAACTAAGCACCACCTTATCCCTAGACATTAATAGCAGTGTAAAATGGCATGTCCTTCTTTTCCCATTAACTTCTGAAAAAATGTCCAACAAAAAGGGTTCAGGATATTTTCTCAGACTAAACATATTCATGACTTTGTCACATTCCAGTTGAAATTCAATGTCATCTGTGACTATCCTGGTCAGTCTTATATACTGTCCATTCACAAGGGTCTTCTTCTGATGAATAGGGTGCATACTGTCAAAATGTGGAAAAGAAGTGGAGTACATAGGTTTACGATAGATTGTTGATTCAAAACACTTTGTTATTTTATTATTCATAATAGTAATATCAAGAAAATTTACTGAATCAGTCTGAACTTCCATCGTGAGCCTCAAAAAAATTAGTGGTGGTGTATAAATAATCATAAAATTCATGTAACTTACCCTGCCCTTTGGTCCATAAAAAAGTCATGTCCAAAAATCATCCATAAAACACCCAGCTATCCTTGAATTTGGAAATAATGACAAATTGGGTCTCCCAATAGGCAAAAACTGCATTAGCAAACATGGAGGCACACACCACCCCCCTGGCTATTCCTGTCTTCTGTCTAAATAACTGGTTTTCAAATACCAAAAAATTGTTTTCTAAAACCATGTCCATAAAAACTCAATTTACTAACCAACCCTTTATCAAGATTAGTAAAAAAAAAAAAAGGTATTTGTAGAACCATTCAATACCCAAATCATGGGGAATGACAGAATATAGGTCATGAATATCTATTGTAACAAATATCAGACCTCACTAAAAATCTCATCAGAAAGTCTTATTAAAAAAAATCTCATGAATCATTAAAAAGGCAACCATGATTATCCAATATATTTTTTGCGTGAAAGTCAATATACTTGGCCAGACAATGCTTTTGCATTCACAATAGGACACCTCGGTGGGTCAGCTAAACTCCTGTGAATCTTTGGCATCACAAAGATGGTGAGGATCCTGGGGTTATGGACCACTAAGAAATTAAATTCATCAACAATAATCAAATTCTCAAGCAACATTTCTTCCAGTGTCAAATCTATATTTCTATAAGCTATGTTCAGTTGGTTGACTGAAACCTCCTCATATGTATCTGAATATAAGATATGAAACATTCTGTTTATATAATCATTGGTATCCATGACCACCAGGTCCCCACCATCATCAGGTTTCATTATCCTAAGCTGCTTGTTCTGAATAATCTCACTCAACAAGGTTTTTTCCATGTGGGTCAAATTATGGTGGATGATGGATCTAAAAGCATTAAAAAAAAAAACTCCTAAAATCAAACTCACATAATCTTTTGAATAATAAAACCATAGGGTGGGGTGGGAGGTTAAACACACTCGGCCTCCTTATAGTAAAATTCTGTATTTCTTTCACAGTGTTAACATTTCTAAAATAAAATGCAAAATTTAATTTCCTTGTAAACAATTTGAACTATAATAAAACATCCCCAATTTTTACATTCCTGTCTGGAACGAAGGTCAGACCACATTCAAATAAATTTGCCATACTATATTATCATCAGCCCCACTATAATTATACAGTTTAAAGTCTCCGTGGTGATTGTGAACAACTGAATATGCATCAAAATTCAATTCACCCACGGTGTCATTCTCCCTCTCCCTCTCTGGGGAGGGGGATGCTGATATTGCTGAGGGCTTACTTTCAACTGTTGATGTTGGAATCTCTCCCTCCGGTCGATCAATCTGTGAGACAGTCTCAAAGGGGTTGCTTCTAAAGGGGCCTCTCGCCTTACTTCATTCACACTGTAACTGCCCTCATTCTTGTTAAAACCCAGGTTTCCATTATAATCACCTCTATTATCAGGTAGATCATAAAACCCACCATGACTAGTAGGGGGAGGGGGTAAGCAATACCCTTCTCATAGTCAGTCTATCCCTAGATAACTTTTTAGCCTTCTTATTACACATTTCAGAAATGTGTTCAGTTTTTGTCAAAAGGCTATTAATATGGCTAATCTTAGATTCAAACAATAAGTTTTTTCGAATATGGTGTTTATGTATATAGTACGACCTTGTAACTACTGTTCTCTCATTTATTTTTTGTCTTACATGCCTTACATTTTTACTTTTTTCTCTTACAAGTGTTAATTATAAATTTTTTTTTTTAAATGTTACTGTGGAGCTTTTCTCCCCGGGCCTCTGCTGAAAATGGAAATATATCCAGTTGGATTAGCCCGGTTAACAAATGTAAAATAAATAAATAAATAATAAATAAAGTCACTACAAATAACAGCGTCCAGCTTATTGATTTCAACCATTAAAACATTCATCTGCCTCTCATAGCCTCTAATTAAAACCTCAAGCAGTTTGCAGCCGTGTCTATTAAAAAGTTCAAGTAACTCACTGTGTAAAACAGAGCCCTTGATAAGTCCAGTTGTGTACGTCCAAGAACGGAGCCCTTTAGGAATCATTTCAACTCACAGACACTCCTTCAGATAACTGCACTCCAGTTGCAGCTTTCTATATTTAAAAAGCAGGTCAGAAAATGCGTTTATCTGTTGATCCAAAGTCCCAGCAGTAACTTTGTAAATAGGTAAGTCAGTATGCCAGTGGAACTCAGAATCCAACATGTCTCAAAAGTTAAACAAGCTGCAGTTAGCATTCCCTCTGCCAGTCAAACTATTGCTGCAACCAGGAAGTGATGCATTCTCCTGGGGGACAACTAATTTATTACCCTGTGACTCCCGGGCTCTCTGAGCAGGTGTAATCCCTGAAAAACAACTAGCCAGTTTAGAATTATGGCAAGAAGCTTCAGTTTAATTAGCACCAACTCCACAAACATTAGTTTGACCTGAATAATTTGGCAATCGTACAGTTAGTTCATTAATCAAATGGGTTAGAATTCCGATAGATGCAGCAAAATCATCACATTTTCTTAGTAAATCAGATATAGTGTTTCAGCTCTAGCTTCACTCTCCATTTTCTTGAAATTCTTTTTTTTTCCCATAATAAATCTTTATTGTTATATTATTTTCATAGACAATTAAAAACAAGAACAAAATTTTTAGAAAAAAAAAAAAAAGCAAAAAACTACTAACTAATATCACTAACCATCACACCAAACAAATTTACAATATTTACAAGAATGCTTCCATGTAAAACATTAAGAATAGAGGAAAAACAAAAAGTAATTAATAACATTTCCAGTAATATACAGTTTGAATACAAAATTCTCTCCAAACATATAAATAAAGCTGAATACCTTCAAGTTAAAAGTATTATGCTAATATAATATTAAATATCTGTTCCCAAATTTTTGGGTTATTAATATTTTTATTATGCGGACTTAAAAGTAATTTATGAGCTAATATATGCCTTGTTGCCAAAACTCTAAAGTTCTCCCAAGATGTTTTAGATGGGTCTAACCAATTAGTGGCTATATAAAGCTTCATTAATAAAAAAAATATTAATATATATAGTACTTTGTGATCTAGGGAGTTCTTTCGGGGGAATATGTAAAATCGTAAATTTCCATGACAACGTTGTACTTTGGTAACCCATCTTCTGAAGTTGAATCTTCACTCTCCATTTTAACACCACAAACTGAAGAACAACAAAAAGGAGGTGAAGACTTCAGAACTTAAGTCCAAAAAATCACTTTATTAAGTCATCTTGGAAGGATGGTGATAGAGAATGCAATAAAGTCAGGAGTGACTCAGAAGTGTTAGCAACTAATATCTTTTTTATTATTTGTAATGAAGTTGCAAAGAAATCAGAGACAGTTGTTCAAAATAAAAATGCCCCACAGAGACTGTGTTCTGGATTTTTAAAAAGAGGTACCTATGGAGGTGGAGGACTTAGATTAACACCTCATTCTGTGCCTCAGAGAATGTTAGCTTGCATATCCTCTTTCATCATACTCTGCACTGTCTTTCTGCTTCCCCTGTTTTTATGCATGCTCTGCAGATATGGAAAACAGTGGGATTAACATCCTTGTTTGGGAATGATCCTGCAATACCTTTATACTACCAGTCTTCCCCTTTCTTATATAACATGCTTTTCTGCCTTACAGTTATATATCTCCATCCACACTCTGTAATGTCAGGCACTCAACTTACTGAGCAAATGTCTCCCTCACAAAACAATGGCTCTAACATTGCAAATGGCCAAAGTAACATAACTGTGTAAAAAAGACTTTTGCATACATCTGTAATATATACAACAGGCACTTTATTTTTTCAGTAAAAATAATATCAAAAGGTCAGCCAGAAAGTATTGAACTGTGTTCTGAGAATGTGTTAATAGGTTTGTTTCCCATTATGATTAACAATATTTCAGCCCTCCACTGCTTCAGGCTTGCAACCCCCCAGCACACCTTCAAAAATCACATACAAGTATTAACAAACGCATTTCAAATTATGTCAACAAGTGTAATAGCAATTAAAAGCATCCATACTAGACAAAAACGTACTTGTAAAAAGTGCAGTTACCTTAAACTCACTCCCTCCAGTAGTGCTTTTTTGAGTGTGTACCTTTAACTCCCAGTGGCTTCAGCCTTTAAAAATTAAGTTATCACCTGACAGTTCTAACATATACTCACTGACAGACAAATAGCAATGCAATTGTGTTTGCCATCATGTATGCTTCAAGATAAAATATTCTGTTACATTGTATGTATCATGGTTTTGGAATTATTAATGCAAATATGAACAAGCAATATTTGACTCATAGAGGCAAAGTAGGAGGTAACTGCAGAAACACCTCGAGGTACACTCGGATGTAAAACCAGAACTTTATTTTCTATAACAATTCCTCACAGGTGTAGCTGCTGCAGGTTTAGAGGTTGCTGCTCTATGACTTCTTTTCTATTTAGATGAGGATCTGTGCTTCTTGCCAGGCTTATATCATACAGATCCACCTGCCTGTGACTGATGATTGTGCTAATTAAGTCTCAACCCATTCCTGCTTCTGAATCAATTAGTTTGTGCAGGAAGACAACTTGCTAAATACATCTTTCAGTTGTACTTAATGACATGCTCATTCCTTGGACCCCACTGACAGCACTGCATATGCATGGTCCATGCCAAGCTTCTAGGGGTAGATCTGTAATTTCACATATAACCTTATAAAAATCGAGTTACTGTAGTGGCTGCAGTCTTAACAGTATATACAAGGATATAGGATTGCCATGTTTCATACCTTAAAGTGTCTTTGAAAACCATTATTATCTAGTGCCGATATCAGCCTGGCCCACCATCTGACATGCAAATGAGTTGCACATTTATGCCCATCATTCCACAGCAAATGGCACAAAGGATTAATTTTGGGTAAATGTTTTCTCCCATTTTACCCTGTCATTCTTCATAATGAGACATCATGGCTGGAGAAGGAGAGGGTATTTCGCATTTTAGGACAAACAGAAGGTATGTGGAGGAGACAAAAAGAAGACACCTGCAGAAGGGTTATTAAGGAATTTAGAATAAGAATGAAGACTGGAATAGTTTATGAAAGACAGTCACCCATGACAATGACATCCAATGCACAGGGGAATAGTATCATCACTATTACAGTGAAATGAGGTGTCACAGTCTTGACCTCTTAGATTGATGGGAGGATGAATTTAGAGAGCAGGCAGTACCTATGTACTGTACATAGAACTTGTGTCAGTTACCCATGCCAGTGTATGCCATACAAAAATCCTACACACTTTTGTTTTTCTCTTCATAGCCCCTGAAGAGATTATAGAGAATAGGCAGCTACGCAGGAGGAGACTGGAGTACCTAAGATAGTACCAAAGTTAATACATTTACTTATGAATAAAACAGTTTTTAAGTATTCATTTGGGTTTTCTAAATGAAGTTTCATACTGTATATGTTTTATACATAACTGCCATTTCTGTGTTTCTTCTTCATTCAGGTATATCAGGTGCAACTAAATCATATTAAAGTACACAAGCTTCAGTTTTTCAATGTATCTGTACTTCTCATTTCTTCAGTCATATGCAGTGGCATCAAGATCTGTTCCCATCACTCAGGAAAGGTCTGTCAGACCCCACAGGTGGCAGCACCATCACCACTACAATCATGCAGCACATCTGGGTCTTAGCCACCTCTATGCTTCCTGCCCTACCTGCAACACCCACAAGAAGTAGGCCTGCAACTGATGCTGGGACTGCTGTACCCAGTGGTAGCAGTTCCAGTGTAGGGTGCAGCTTTGGTACCCATTGACAACAGGCAGATGTTGTGGCTGAGATAAATGAAGGGAGGACATTTGCCTGAACCAGCTAGATGAAGAACCTCCTTGGTGACTCCTTGAGTCATGCCCTTGTCCAGCACTGTCTCCATCATCTGAGATAGGGCCTAGTGCTGATGGTACTCAGTATGGTGACTAATGTCCCACTGAGTTGCAGTTGACTTGGGCTGCAGCTGTGAAACCCTTGTCTGGTGTTCTCCACACTTTTTGTCATTCCCCACCCCTCTTGATTGTACAATCCTTCCTTGTCTGTTGCCTCCTTGACAGTTATGTTGTCCATCCTTCACTATATTACCACAGCCCCAGTGAGTCTTGTCTGGCTTCCCCTGCAATCTAACCTCACACTCTTACTTCCCCAACTTACCTTCTGCTTATGCATGAAAAATTGGTACTTGTCTCACAAAATAAAATTTACCTCACCTTCCCCACCTCCATCCTGCTCATTCTTTAGTCACTCACCTTATATACTCCATATGCTTACTTCTCATTGTCAGCTCATTTATAGTTTTTAATATGGTGAAAAACAGATAAATACACTTCCTTCTTACACATTTAAGGCTTTCAAATCACTTCTTCACTGTGGTTATCTGTGCGAGGCATAACACAGAACACTGGAGTTGCACTAGTATGGTTCATTATATAGCAACAAGCTAGGCTGACATAATTCACATCTCCAACTGTTACATACAACCACTTTCATACAATACTAACAATGGACTTTTCCATCATCAGCCATGCAACTTAGCTGAGCTTTATTGTGCAGTAGTTGGCACAAACAAAACTGGGTGTGACTGTGAATTTTTAAGCACTTCTCTTTGCAAACTACTATACTACCAACTATAGCTTTGGATAAGGAGTTTAATTCCCATATGAGGCATCCTGAGGAATCCTTGTAGTATATTTTATTATTTTATTCTGCAAGTTGTGACACACACACAGTTACTGTGTTTCCCTGAAGGCTTCTCTCTAACTGCATGTAAATAAAGTGCCTGTGACTTCACAAGTGGGGAAGGTTGTGGATGTAATTCCTCTAGTGGTTATGCGCTTTTGTTTCTTTCATTTTGCAAGTCTTTGACATGATTACTGTGCATTTCCATAAGGCATCTCTCTGACTGCTGCTGTAGCTCAACATGTAAATTAAGTGACCTTGAGATTACATAGGATAAAGGATGTAGGTTCAATTCCCCTAGGTGCTGCATACAGTTGGCTCTTTTACTCTTTCATTCTACATGTGTGCATGACACACAGTTACTTTGTTTTCTTAGGAGACTTTTTTCCGACAGCATTTAAATATAGTAATATTGACATTACAGCTAAAGAAGATTATGCTCTCAAGTCCCCTAGGGATTGTGTATAGGCACACCATTGTTATAGTAGACTGGTTGTTTCATGAATTCATATTATAATACAGATAAAGTAGCCACACTGATGATGTTTTACCTGCATTTTTTTAATGGCTTTGTACATTTTTCTCCCCAACCCTCTTTCTTGCTATCCTTTCCACAATATACTATTTTTTTGTTGTATTTGTTTCTCTTTTCAGTTATTTTTACATTTATATGCAATAGCATCCAGACCAGTAACCCTTTCACGAGCCAGATCTGTTGCCCCAATGCCACTGGTTACTACACCTCCACCAGCAACATCATAGCCAGTGGTGTTACCAGTGATAGCTCCACCTCCTACGCCATGGCAGCACCATTTTCTTCCATTTGTGTGTCTGATGGCTCCTACTTTGTCTTCCACATCCCTTATTGTATTACAACCTCTTCTCCCTGCCATGCCTGCATTACATGTTGTTTGTGTGCACCTGACACCTATCCTAAACCTCTAACGTTCCTCTTACTGCCGTTCCTAATGTGCCTTTTCTTTATATACATATATATGTGTGTAAGTGTGTGTACCTGTGTGTAAACAATGGGTTAAAACAATAGATCAGCAGTGTAAGTGTGTGTACCTGTGTGTAAACAGTGGGTTAAAACAATAGATCAGCAGTGTAAGTGTGTACCTGTGTGTAAACAGTGGGTTAAAACAATAGATCAGCAGTGTAAGTGTGTGTACCTGTGTGTAAACAGTGGGTTAAAACAATAGATCAGCAGTGTAAGTGTGTGTACCTGTGTGTAAACAGTGGGTTAAAACAATAGATCAGCAGTGTAAGTGTGTGTACCTGTGTGTAAACAGTGGGTTAAAACAATAGATCAGCAGTGTAAGTGTGTACCTGTGTGTAAACAGTGGGTTAAAACAATAGATCAGCAGTGTAAGTGTGTGTACCTGTGTGTAAACAGTGGGTTAAAACAATAGATCAGCAGTGTAAGTGTGTGTACCTGTGTGTAAACAGTGGGTTAAAACAATAGATCAGCAGTGTACGTGTGTGTACCTGTGTGTAAACAGTGGGTTAAAACAATAGATCAGCAGTCAAGCCTGATGGCCATTTAAGGCTACAGCATAACTTTTTTTTGTAGCTGCTGTTGTGCACACAAAAATGCACAGCGCACCATCAAGATGTGCATGCCAGATAAGTACTACTGCTACGTTTACTTCCCTGTAGCTACACCTTACTCTTACCTGATGTTCCTGTATTCCATTCATAGCCACAGGAAAGGTACTGAATAAGCTGTTCATTGCAAACACTTGCCTAGATACATTCACTGCAAATGAGTGATGAAGCTCATCATGCACATATAATAACCAGAGGACAATTGGCCTCCATTGTGTATGTACTGCTTCTGAATCTCAGGGTCTATTTGTTACAAGGTCCTCACATGAACAAAAAAATCACAAGCATAATGCTCTGCACTGGCAACCTATAGGTTAGTGTCATCAGTGAAAGCATTTCATAAATTTACTGCTATCTCTAGGAAGGTGCTAACTGGAAAACTGCAACAGTCTGACAAACTAGGTACATTTTGAAAACTACTATAAACTCATCCTGAAGAAAACTTTAAAGACAATTTTCCAGAGATAATGGATAATTCATCAAATGAACACTAAACTGGACACTAAGCATAACTCCTCTAACCACCTAGAATCTCCTTCTGTATAATTCTGTTCAGGTCTTTTAGTACATCATATTACTATAAAAACAAACATAAGCAACTTTTTTGTATTTATTATAAATAAAAGGCTACCTCTCATCGTCTATTCAAACTCAAAGTTATACTTTTAGCCAAAGCTGATTTAGGCTTTATTCCCTGTTACCACCACCTCAGCTGTCATACTGGACACTGTTTACATGCCAATAACAATCCATTTGTCAAATAATGAAACTGCTCTTCCTGGTCTTTAAGTTGCACTACATTTATACATATTTTCCTCTTACTTTTGTGTCCATCTATGTTTGTTTATCTATCTATCTGTCTATCTATCTATCTATATAGATAGATGTGTGTGTGTGTGTGTGTGTGTGTGTGTGTGTGTGTGTGTGTGTGTGTGTGTGTGAATAATCTGCATATCTATATCTCTATTAATCTGCTATCTATCCATCTATCAATGCCTGCTACTTGTTCTTCCTGGCTAACAGGTTTCTGCATTCAGGAAATGAAAAAAAACATGCTATTTTGTACATCTCTGTTAACTGCTTTGTATAGGCTATGATCTGATTACTCTCTGTTATAATTTGACCCAAGGGTGGAAGCTTGCTATGTTCAGCCACGCTACACTTGGCTTTGCTTCTCTCCTGTACCCTATCCAAATTCCCACTCAACCCCTCTTACACTATCATTATACTTCCTACATGCACATTTCACTTGTGAATACTATTTCCTAACAATGCCAAACAACCTTACTGCTATCATACAAACATTTCTGTTTACTTTTACCTAATTCACAAGTTCCATTTAATCTTTTTGCACCATTCCCAACTACCTTTCTCCCTCCTATACTGTTTGCACTATAGTCACTCAAAGTTACACCTCTAACAGCACCTATCTATTCTACCTTGTGTCTTCTACTTTTCCCAAACAGACCTTCACTTCTTTCTATTTTAACTACATTCTTATACTCTAGTCCTTTAAACCCCTATATTGCTACATTCCAGTGAAGATACTAGGACAAGAACTGAGAGCATTGCATTTTGAGAGCTCCATAAACTAGTAAAATAATATAGGAACATTTTATTATTTTCAAGTTTAAAACATCAGAAATCTATAGATAAACTACTAAACTACATAAATATAAATTTTGGTGGAGATATACAAACATGTTCCTGTCAAGTAACTTGGAAATATATTGAGTCACTGAATATGAACAACTCAAGGAATTATCATCCAGATGCTGCTTTGAAAAAAGATCTGCAATTGATGACATCTACCTTACAGGAACTATCTTTGAAGATGGATGGCTTTAAAAATGCCTTAGAAAACCTCAAATTAAATTCTCAAAAACAGACTGATACTCTTAAGAAACTATTACAGCAACACCATACAAAAATAACAAATATAGAGACTTCTCTAAATGACATTGAAGGGAGACTCAAAGAGGAAGAACTCCAAAAATAATTTCTGCTTAAACAGAATACATTGCTGCTTAAAAAATAGATGACTTAGAAAACAGGGAAAGGAGAAACAGCATAGGTATCTTTAGTATGCCTGAAAACACTAAAGGAGAAGACATTATTTTATTCTTAACAACCTGGATTCCTGAATTTTTAGACTTGAAAGAGGGACTTTCATTTGGGATTGAAAGGGTATATAGAGCACTGAGGAAACCTGCTTCTAACTCAACAAATACTCCACCTAGATCCATAGTTAGAACATTTTTTTCATTTCTGGATAAGGTACTAATATTAAAATCTGCTTGGAGAAAATCACCCTTAAAATACAATAAAAGCCTGATAATATTTGACAATTATTATTCTTCCAGAATACTAGAACAAAGGAAAAATGTCTGGTCAATAATAAAACTGTTGAAACAAAACAACATTAAAGCACAGCTGGCCTTTCCAGCCAAGATAAAAATACTTTTTGCCAATGAGATGAGAACCTTTAATGACTTAGAAGAAGCTACTATATTCATCAAAAACAACAACATAGTGTCTATCCCAGAAGAAATTGAATGGATGGCCCCTACTCTTAAAAGAATAAAAGAAACAAATCCTTGGACTGACGCTAGAAAGAAGAAACAAAAAACTGATTCCAAGATAGCTATCTCAAAAAATAACTCTTACAACTACATCTCTCAAAGTATCGACTGATATGATACATCACTTGTCATCTGTTTTTATTTTTAAAAAAAGGAGGGATTCTTAAACAACTGAGAAACAGCAATGATTTATTCAGAAGGTTCAAAGAGTCCAATAATTCTTCACAAATAAAGGTAGGTTAAGCTGGGTTACTATTTACATTATATATAAGCCAAACAAAGCAACATATAATACAAACATAGAAGTTTCTATTCCCCTACTTGAGCTCGGTGAGTGCTTGTCTTGTTCATTTTTCATTGATTGTACTTGTAATAATTTGAGTGATTGGTTGACTGGTTCAACAGGGTGCCATTTGTCAGAGTTCAGACTCGGGTGTAGCAAGTTGGCATTATGTATGATGGCAGTGACAGTAAAGTGCTTTGAGGAAAGGGAGAAGATGCTGTCATGGAGACTAATGCCTTCTTCAGTTAAAGTATGATTTAGAAATGTCATGTATATCATAGGATCATAGGCTCATAGGAGGTTACTAGGCTAATGGCCCTGAGGCCCTTACAAGCCTAGCCAAGAGTTTATCCCAAAAAAGAAACATCAGTCAGCACTTGTCACCCCTGTTAATGAGGGACAAAGGTGGAAGCCCTGGGACACATTTGTGGTTTCCCATCCACTCATCAAGGTTATGCTTGAAGAGGGTCAGTGAGGTACTCTGTTTGACGTGTATAGGAAGTCTATTCCAGAGTCAGGGCAGACTCTGGGAGACAAACCTGTCTCTCCAGCAGATTTTGTTGATGTTGCATATCCTGGTTAAATAATAGTAGCAAGCTCTTAGTACAAATGTCATCATTATTCTGTATAAATATAGTTAATATCAATTATGGCGGGTGTTGTTTGGTCAATCCTGATGTGGTGTCCGTGGATGCAGCTGTGTCTGGCAGCTAGTACAAATGTCATTATTATTCTGTCTAAACATAGTTGATATCAATTATGGCAGGTATTATACATTTGAGTGCTGTTTGATCAATCCTGATATGGTGTGTGTGGATGCAGCTGTGTCTGGCAGCTAGTACAAATGTCATTATTATTCTGTCTAAACATAATTAATATCAATTATGGCAGATATCATGGCTTTGAATGCTGTTTGATTGGGCCTGGCATGGTGTGTGTGGATGCAGCTGTATCTGGCGGCTGTTGTGTGTTGGCGTTTTCATCTCTGGGAGGCTGTGGGTTGTGGCCTGTGGTTGGGATTTGCTGGTGCTTGTGTTTTGGGGGGAGACATTTGGTGTTTTGGCCTGGATCCAGGGGAGGGGGGTGGATGGAGCTGTGCTTTGGGATGTTTTGGTTGGGGGTGGTTTGTTTGTGTGTCTGCTGAGTGAGATGTAGGAGGGCTGGAGAAGTGTATTGTCTCTTGTTGTGGCAGCTTGTTGGGAGGTTTTTTTTTTTTTTTGAACTGTTTGCTCTCTGTTCTTTTCCTAGCTTCTGCCTCACTGAAAAGGAAGGAATTTGGGCTTGGGGTTACAGAGAAGTGAAGCTTTGCTTCAGGTGCATTGCGAGCCTTTGATATGCAGTACACAGACACACTAACAAAAACAGATTCTCCTAGGTTGCTATGGTAACAGAGACAGAGTGACGATAATGCTTAACGGCTCTGAGGAGCATCTGAGATGATTCTTGGCAATGATGTTTTTGGTTTTCAAAAAATATATAATAAAAGGGCTGTTTTAATCTACACGTACACATATTAATAGTCTCCCAACACTTTGTTTAGCTCATTAAGTTAATTCTTGATAAAAAAAAAAACGCAACAGTTATGTTATGTATGATTTTAGTAAATCTAGACATAAAATATATAATCGTCATATAAGATGAAGCAGTCTGCTGAATTTAGATATCAAAGACAGGATTTAATAACATGGGCTTGTGTATAATAACACTAGTGTCTTAACTTGTCATAAACGACATACACTACATTGAACATCAAGGGGAAGCATGATGATTTTCTTATATAAGTAAATATGCATAACAAGTCATGCAATTGCTTTAACTTGAATTGTAGTTTTTGTAACCTATCTTGACCATATATAATACTTAAGTGGTTACCAAGGTAACTAATGTTTTATACATGACATCAGACTGACAAAGTTGTTCAAGAGAAACAACAGAAGCCTGAACTTGAAATTTCACAGAATGTAACAATCTTATTCAGAACAAATAGTATTAAATTAACAATAGACAGTTTAATAACACTTGAGTATAATAACACTACTGTTTTAACTTGTCATAAATGACATACACTATATTGAACATCAAGGGGAAGCATGATGATTTTCTCGTATAGATAAATGTGCATAACAAGTCATAAAATTGCTTTAACTTAAACTGTGGTTCTGTAACACATCTCGACCATACATAATACTTAAGCTGTTACCAAGGTAACTACTGTTTTATACATGACATCAAGCTGATAAAGTTGTTCAAGGGAAACAATGGAAACCTGAACTAGGAATATCACAGAATGTAACAATCACATTCTGAACAAATAGTATTAAATTGACAATAATCACTCAGTTTAACCTTTGCTGATTATAGAAAATAGAATGTTGCCATTTAAATCTAAAAATGTTCAATATATTCCATAAAAATGGCAATTTATGAATATGGAAAGGGAACTTATCATTAATCACAATAAGTGAATTTGTTGTTTTTAACCTATAATTTCACTCATTTTATAAGAAATGACAGATATGAAAATCCTTATGTGTAGGAATAGCGGGGAAGAGGGATGCACTGATAATTAAAATGCACTAACTTTCATCAATGTTTACATAAAACAAACTTGATGCTTTAAGTAAGTTAGCAACAAACAAAATGATTACTTAAATGCTGGTAAACAATGAAATATAACTTCTGATACATCTAGTAAAATACACTATATTATAAACATTAGGTATAAATATTATTACCAACTATTTATATTAAGTAATACGTTTTGAAAGACTTCATCAATAAGGATGAATATATTAAATAACTGTGTGCTATAATCTTTTACTGAGGTTTTATATATGATACATCCTACTTTACTATGATTGAATTGCTTGTCATCTATCTTTCATGTAAATATTAATTGCTTATACAATAAGTAGACATATTGTATTAGAATTCTGTCTAATCTACAATAGTACTATATCTGTTCAAAATAATATAAATATTGCTTATCCATATTACACATGTTCTCCATATGATAATTCAATTTATGGAGCCCAGATGTTCTGGATTGTCAAGGTATGAGTGATAATCTGATGGACTTAGGTATATCCATCATATTAGGAATGATTTTCATTCCATGGCTAGTGTGGATCTTAGTTTTGTTAACATTTATTAATTTAAATTTGTTATTTCACAAAAACATTTTTAGTATGCCTGACCAAAACATTACTTTATTGGTAAACACTCAAAGTATAAAACTGATAATTTCCTTTAAAAGCTCAAACATATACTTTTATAGTTATCAGAGGAAAATGTTTAATAGTCACAATAAAACAAAAAAAAATACATAGCCTAAATAACCTAAGATGGATTTATCTTTATTATCTTTAAATACCAATGGCTTATACAATCATATCAAGAGATCAAATCTACTGAAATATTTAAACTGAACAAAGCACAAATTGTCTTCCTTCAAGAAACTCATTTCAAAACAAATGACAATTACAAATGGAATCCTAAGCAATATATGATATTGGCACAATCCACGTATAAGACAAAGACAAAAGGGGTAACAATTTTATGGAAAAGAAATGTGATTAACCCAGAAATCATTTATAAGTATGAAGATAAAGAAGGTCTTGTGGCATTAGTAATAGTTAAATATAATAACAGAATATGGACCCTAGCCAATCTATACTGGTTCCCAGGCATTGGATCAGGATCTGTTAAAAACACTTGGATTTTATTTCCAAGAATTATAAAGGCAATTTAATATTAGGAGGAGATTATAACTGTATATTTGATATTTCTGAAACTACAAATAAAAGACCGCTGCATACATCTGCTGTATCAAAAGCTTTAAACAAGTGGGTAGAATCATTTCATCTTGTAGATACTTTCAAATTTAAAGAAGATAAATCTTTGTTATTTTCCCATCAAGATCACAGATTTGGTACCCAAACTAGAATAGATAAAATATTTGCTGCCCATGATTTACGCTCTAAAATCATTAATTTCTCAATCATTCCCTGCCCCATTTTCAGACCACAATTAATTGATACTTCAAAATGGGTTCAAACCATTAATCTTTAACTCCAGAATTCCAGTATATATAACTAAAATTAAAGAGTTCATACCATGGTTATTATCTGAATTACAGTTCATCTTAGATATTAATTACACCACAGAGATAAATAAAATAATGATATGGACTCATTAAAAGCTTACATACATGGTAAATCCCTAACTTGGTATAAAAAAATCAGAGAATGGGATTCTGAATTATTAGATCTACAATCCAAACTGTTGTCAGTAAAAGCTGAAAAAAATCAAAATCATTTGGAGATGAAAAAGAAAGTAGAAATATTAAACAATAAATACAACAACATTCTAACACATAAAACTAGTTTAGCTTTAGAAAAAATAAAACAACACCCAAATCCTCATACTAAAATTATATAACAAAAGGACACTCATTACAGTTAACTGAAGAAATTAAATCAAACATTTTATTATCAATAAATCATACATCCTTTACACCATACTGGATTTTTTTTAATTGGAAATGCTTGCACAGAGCATTCTTAACTACAGATAGAATTACTAAAATTAATTCTTCCACAAAGGGAATATATTGGAGGTGTGAGCAAATGCACAATGCACATTGGAATCACATTTTTGACTGTGTTAAAATTAAGCCATTTTGGAATGGTATTAAAAACCTTTTACAAGATTTATTTAATGAATCGTTTAACTTATCTAAAGCTCTAGTATTATTAAATGTGTACGAAGGTCCTCATTTGAGTGACTCAAATATGTATCTAGTTTGGACAATACTTGCAATCTCAAGGAAGTGTATAACAAGAAGATGGAACACAAACACAATACCGACTTTGACCTTCCATTTAAATACCCTAATGAATAAAAAAGGCACCAAAGAGTCTTAAAGTAGTACATACATCTCACATTTAAAATATTGTCAAAACAACATTATCCACTTTTTATAAAGCAAAATTACCCACATTTTATAAAAGTTCTACGTTAAATATATTTTGTACAATAAATATTGTCATTCTCTGAACATGTCAAATATGAAAACAATAAGTAGACAGTTTTCAACACTTTTCAAGCAATAAGGGCTAAAAAAATATATGTATATATTAAAGAGTACTGAAAAAACAAACATTTAATTACAATTTCCCTGCCTTCTTAATTAATGGGAAACAGATAATTTATTCAAGT
The DNA here is from genome assembly GCF_019279795.1 of Protopterus annectens. NCBI lineage: Eukaryota > Metazoa > Chordata > Ceratodontiformes > Protopteridae > Protopterus > Protopterus annectens. The sequence continues at coordinate 411,836,686 of NC_056748.1, read as the reverse complement.
CTGTTTATTGGAAAAACATCAAATTGTACCAACGCTTTTTGGATGATAATTTTTATAATATGGGAAGGACCTATGGGCACTATAACTACCTTCATTGAGTTGCTGAATTCCACCACTAATTTTCTAAGATTTACATACAAATTTAACATCAATGGAATTGATTATTTGGATGTGAGGGTGGACAAATGTGAGGGGTGTTTAAAATCTAGAATACACAGGAAAAACACTTTCAGCAATTCTTACCTTCCCTATAACAGTGCCCACCCTTGGAAGCAGAAAAGAAGCATAGTGAAAGGCCAGATGGTTAGGACAGCCAGAATGACTTCAGAGAGGAATGATTTAATATCTGAAATTGATTTTATCTCCAGGTTATTCATGGCAAAGGGCTACCCTTACAGTTTGATTGAGGAGATGGCCATTGAAGTTATTGAGGGATGAGGTGTGAAATTTGCCCCCTTGTTAGGTAAAGCTTTGTAGAATGTCCCTAGTTGTACAATTATTATTGAACAGAATTTTAAGAAGGCATTGGTTAGACAATACAGCAATGCCTCAAAGGAAATTAAAGGGCTGGTTGAAAAAAACTGGAAAATGTTAAAATTTAATCAGGACATTATACACAAGATAGGTGAGACCCCTAACTTTGTTTTTAAAACAGGGACTAACTTGAAACAGTTTTTTAAGAGAAGTAAGAAAGGAGTTAGGTCCCAGGGAGGTTTTGCAACAAGAAAATGTGGGAGATGTGGTTATTGTAAATATATTACTGATAAAGAATTTATAATATTGGACAATTACATGAAAAGTGTTGTACACTTTAGGAAGGGTAACTGTATGACTAGGGGCATAGTGTACTTGGCTGCATGTAAAGACTGCCCTAGTTTTTACGCAGGGAAATCTGAAAGAGCATTAAACAAATGTATATATGAGCATATTTATAATATTAAGAAGAAAAGTTTGAATAATGCACTGTATAGGCACCTACATGCAGAACCAAACCATTCGGGTTTCCTTTTTGGAATTCTGGAACAAGTCCATATTGACCCTGGGGGGGTGATTGGGAAAACTGGTTATGCTGTAGGGAAACCTACTGGCAATTAAAATTGAATGCAGCTCACCCCCGGGTTTAAATGACCACATTTCCATTAAGCCTTACTTAATTAAGAAGGCGGGTAAATTGTAATTAAATGTTTGTTTTTTCAGTACCCTTTAACATATACATATATATTAGCCCGTATTGCTTGAAAACTGTTGAAAACTGTCTACTTATTGTTTTCATATTTGACATGTTCAGAGAATGACAATATTTATTGTACAAAATATATTTAATGTAGAACTTTTATAAAATATGGGTAATATTGTTTATAAAAAGTGGATAATATTGTTTTGGCAACATTTTAAATGTGAGGGGTATGTACTACTTTAAGACTCTTTGGCGCCTTTTTTATTCATTAGGGTTTTTAAATGGAAGGTCATGGTGTCTCTTTATTTCACTTGGAAAAGCCCTGTATTTTGTCAGGGTGAAAGTGCTTGTGTGTTAACCTTTTTACAATAAATTATTTTATTCAGCCATTTCCTGTTGCTTGGACCACTTATTTACTACAAGTTTTTGGTTTTGCAGTTTTCTGCTAGTTTACTTTACAATACTGACTTTGGAAGACTTCTACAGCCTACTGAAGACCACAACATTGTTGGAAATTAAAATTAAAGAATTAAGGATTCATCCTAAGCCATTTATTAACAATCCATGGAAAAAAGTCTCATCATTGATTGACACTTTACAATAACTGAATATATACACTCTGATAACTGGATTGTTATACCTATAAAGTAGTTGTATATATTGAGCTCTGTGTCAGGCTGTTGTAAATAGTGTACATAGTTATTTAAGATGTTATATACAAATACTATGGAATTTATTCAACTGTATTTGAAAAATAAAAACATTTTGAGAAAAAAAAGATACTAGGACAACCTACCTCTCTTCCTTCATAGAAAATATATATTTCCTACCTACCCTCTATCAGCTTCACCACCACTGAATGTCCTTCTGCACTGCAACTTATTTTCATTTTTGATTCTTACTTTCCCTCAAGCTGCTAACTATAACATACAGATCCCTTTACTTTATCATGATACTTCTCAGCTTATCTTTTATCCTTCTCCTGCTACTGGGACATCTCTCATCCTACCATGACTATAACTCTATAATACCTCTCAACAAATCTCCATCTTTGTCACAACCACCTATTTATACTTCCACACTAAATTCTCCACACATCACACCAAACCTATTTAATGATACCCCTAATTTTTACTGCAAATATAGACTGATTAACTCCATTTCAATTCAAATCAAAACAAAATTAGGTGGGAAAATATTCTCCAAAAAGCAAGTATCAGTAATTCCCCAATAAATTAAAGTCCTTCTAGGAGACATTCACTCTAATCATGGTGCTACCTATCACAATGATCATCAAGACAATTCCCTCCCACACACTAACCTAAGCATATAATAGTCAACCCCCAACCTCAGTAATTTAAGCTTGCTGCCATAAATGTTAGAAGTATAAGAAATAAAACTGCTGAACTACATCCCTGGATTACCCAACATAAGCCTGATATTCTTGCTGTAACTGAAACTTGGCTTAAACCCAGCATAAACAACTCAAAATCTACACCTCCTGGCTATAATATCATCCATGGTAACCATATAACGAGAAAAGGTGGTGGCACTGCTTTAATATTTCCCAGCCAGATGAATAGCTAGGAGTATATTTCTCCAAAATGTGTATATTTCTTTTCTTGGTGGTGTTTCTATTCCTTTTGCCTTGTTTCCTCTTTCAACAAATCAATACCAAAATTCAGTTCATCAGATCTTATTATTTTCCTGAAATTAAGCAATTATAAACAGTCAATCAGTTGGACAGGAAAACAAGAAAAATGCTTCATGCTTATCAGATGATTTATAGAAAGCAGTGTATACCAAGATTATATATTCCTCATTCTGAAGGCTGTATGAGCCTCCTCATAAATGGATTACATGCATAGATCTGCAATCATAGGACTGCATACATATCTGCTGACCTCATAAGATGCAAACACAGTGAATGTTTTAAAACATGAGGAGAACAAGTCTAAGATAACTTCTCTAATCAATTTAGCAGAAGCATATTAATGTCAAGTGGAAATGGAAAACATACTAGAAGTACATAAAATCCGGCAGCAACTGAATGTGCCAAAAAAACAAAAAAAACAAAAAAACAAAATAAAGAAAACAAGGTAAAGGATCAGATCAGAAGACAAGAAATGTGGAAAATGCATAAATATAGTTGTAAGTACAGAAAATCCTGGAACAACCTCAAGTTGATCAGGTTGTAATATAGGAATGGTTAAGATGAGTTGAATTTCAGTTAAAAGATGAAAGGTTAATATTGGTGGCCTAGGATATTAGACTACATACACATTGGTTTACAAAGTCCATTGAACATGTAGGAGAAACAGATGAACAAAGGTTTTGTAAAATAGAATTGGAAACAGTCACACATCTCATTGCTGGGTGTAATACACTAATGGCAGAAGGCCTGTATACTGAAAGGCATCATAATGTGGCAAGACTTTTGCACTGGGGACTGTGCAAATGTTATGATATTGAAGTAGCTGAGAAGCACTGGAAGCTTGAGTCACAAACCATTATAGAAAATGATGTTTATATCACATAGAAGCACCCGCCAATAGTTCAACAAACAGATATGAGAAAACCAGATATAGTAGTCCATGAAAAGAAGACAAAAGTCGCATTGATCATTGAAACTGATACACGCAGTAATTACAGTGTCTTACATACAGAGAGACACAAAGTCATTAAAATCAGGATTTGCAGGTAGAAGGAGGGCACTATGGAACAGGATACACAGACAGTTGCAATAGTTTTAAGAGCAATAGGTCTCATAGAAACAAATTTACACTCCTATTTAGATATGTTACAGATACATATAATGCCATATGAATTGCAGGAGGAGTCATTTCCAGGCACATTGCGGGTGCTACAAAGAGCACTTCTGGCTAACATCAAAGATTGAAACAATACTAATTTCATGAACTTGGAGAAATTAAACCAGATTAAACCACACATCTATACATCACACATATCCACTTAAGCATCATGTTTATAGAAAAAAAAAACACAATCTTTCCCAGTTAACCCATAAATGTTGATTACTACCCTATCATCTATTAACTGGAACTTTCTAAAAATCATCCCCTTCCATCATGCGGTGAATGAATTCAATATAGCTTTCCTGAATATCCTAAACAGCATTTTACTTCTTAGAAGGAAGAGACTAAATACAAATAATGCAATTTGGCTATCCAAAAAAGTAGAACGCTAATGCAGGATAGAGAAAAAAGCATGGAAAGAACAGCAAAAATACAAAACACAACATTATCATGAAAACTTCAGAATGTTTCACAATCATAATAAAAAGCAAATTAATGAAGACAAAACTATACTGTAATAACTTTCAGAATAATAGTAAACATAACCATAGAAAATTCTGGCGAGCCTTTAAAGAAATCTTGTTTACTGGCCATAAATTCAACCCTAAGCCCTCTCTCAATAGCTCATCACTTAAAACAAAATATAATTCAACTCTTATTTCATAGATAGTATAGCATCTCTAAACAAGGATTCCCCACCAGATAACATAACTCCACCAAGCAGCCACATATCACTGCATCCATTTTCACCTGCAAACCTGTGCCATATCCTATATAACACTATTAAACTTAACCTATGCTCTACTTCAGCTACCACTACTCTTAAACAAACACAAGCCATGCCCTACTTCAGCTAGTACTACAAACAAACAACTCAGGCTCTACTTCAGCTAACAGTACTTTTAAACAAAGTCAACCCATGCTCTACTTCCGCTAAGACTACTCCTATACCAACTCAACTCATGCTCTACTTCTGCTAACACTACTCTTAAACAAACCCAACCCATGCTCTACTTCAGCTAACACTACTCAAACAAACTCAGTCCATGCTCTACTTCTGCTAAAACTACTCAAACAAACCCAACCCATGCTCTACTTCAGCTAACACTAGTCTTAAACAAACCCAACCCATGCTCTACTTCAGCTAACACTACTAAAACAAACTCAGCCCATGCTCTACTAAGCTAACACTACTTTTAAACAAACTCAACTCATGCTCCACTTCAGTTGACAGTACTCTTAAACAAACCCAGCCCATGCTCTACTTCAGCTAACACTAATCGTATATAAACTCAACTCATGCTCTGCTTCAGCTGATGAACTTCCATCTCAGTACCTTAAAATAACAGCCAGAAGCATTTCCTACCCTGTCGAAATCCTTATAAATTGGTCATTCCAGGAATCCCACACTCCTTGTCTCTGGAAAAAGTCACACATTATTTCTATGTGCAAAGGAGGAAATTCAACATATATTACTAACTTCAGACCTATAGCAATCGTATACCCTTCTCTGAAATATTTGAAAAATATATTCAAAAACAATTGCTAAACTATTTGCTGCAGGAAGAACACCTATCCTCCATACAACATGGCTTCTGTCCCTAACATAGTAGAAACACATCACTTTTAACCTATACAGATACTGTCAATAGAGCAAGACATAACAGTAAACTGGTCTCCTCATTATTTCTAGCCCTGTCTGAAGCCTTCAACATAATTTCTCACATAAAACTTCTACTTCAAATGTCCTTATTAGGTCTCTCTCAGCCCAGTCTTCTATGGTTCAAAAACTATCTGTCCAATAGGTATCACTCAGTAAAAAGGCCCTCCACCCCCTATCAATACCCCCAGTCACCACCGGTGTACCACAAGGCTCTATCCTTGGTCCCCACCTCTTTAACATTCTCACCAACACCCTCCACACATCCACACAACAGGCCTTCCTAATACAGCACTCAGATGACTCCACACTCGTTTGCAGATCTGATAATATGACACACCTCAAACAAATTACTCAGGAAGCTTTAACAGCAACTGAAACATGGGTTTGTAACTCACAACTCATGTTCAGCTCTAAAAAAACTATTACTTTTTGCCCAAATCCCTCTTCCATGAAAATATAAAATTTAAAGTCCTTTCTCCTGATAATACAACCACTGAAGTCACTTCTCATAGCAATTTACTAGGGATTATAGTGGATGATAATCTTAAATTCAACCTGCATATACAAAATTGCATACGAAAAACTCAAAAATTAGGGATGTTTTATAGAGCCAAAAACTTTCTCACTGATGCTACTAAAGCTACACTTGCCAGTACTTATCTTCTCCCCACTCTTCTTTATGGCAGTCTCATCCTTACTAACCTTCAGGCATCATAAAAATCAAAACTTCAACAATGCTATAACAAAGTTGCTAAATTTGCAGCAAATACCCCATTCCGAACCCACCACTGTATAGCATTAAAAGCCTAAACTGGTTAGATCTACCCCATTAACTAACAAATACACAGCTTCTTAATACCTATAAAATTATCCAGAATGCATTTGCTTATCCAGCACTAAATAGCATTCTACACAACTATATTCCCAGTTCGTCATTATCTTCCAGTGATCAAAAACTCAGTTCTGTCCACCACAAACCTATCAAACCTGCTGGGCATTTTCTGTATTCAACTCATGTTGCTAAGGCCTGAAACTCCTTATCTCTATCCATCAGGTCAATACTCTCCTTTCCATCCTTTAAAACTATTGTTAAAGACATCCTAGCCAAATGTTGGCACTGTTCCTGCTTGACACTACCTATTCATACCTTAAATCTTCTTGCTCTACCTTCTTCCCTCACTTCCTTACTTTTATCAATTTTTCTTCCTGGCTTTCTCTCTAAATATACCTTAAGCCTTATTTTCTCTCACTTTGTATTGCAATTCCTATTTGTATTATATTAATTACCTTTAATTTCTCTATAAAATGGTTAAAATGTATCTATTATGTTCAATATGGCATAATGATTTCAGCTGTAGTTGTTTTTTTGTATTATTTTTAAATTCTGTAAAGTTATTATTCTTAAAGTGTTTCATTATACTTTGCAGCTTTTCTCTCCAGGACTCTGCTGAAAATGGGCTGCTACTCAGTTGGACTTTCCCAGTAATGAAATGTCAGTAAATAAATAAAAAATAAATAAATCTATCTATCTATTATCTACTTATGTATGTCTACACACACACACACACACACACACACACACACACACACACACACACACACACACACACACACACACACACACACACACACACACACACAGATTAGGAAAAGGCTATTAGTAAGGTGGGCATCCAGGATTTATTAACATTTGCTAAACCTATTTCTGCTCCTAACTTGAACCCTACACATTACCTTAGAAATACCATTACCATAACACTAAATGTGACATCTGGGATTAAGAACACACAAAATAACAAACACAAACACAAAATATATTTATCACCTAACTTAAACCCTACTGTAATCCAAAAACTCAAACACTTGCATAAACATTCAAACACACTACCCACCCTCTTACCTAACCTCCCCATGTACAATTAAACACACACACACACACACACACACACACACACACACACACACACACACACACACACACACGCACACAAACAGGCATCACATTGGATAATGGTGATGACGTGAAGCTATAGAATATTTACATTTTTCTAGTCAGTTTATGTCATCATTCCCACCTATTTTCATGAGATTTGGCAAGAAAATGAAAACGTGACACCTTTTATACAACTTGCAGACAGACTTAGTTTTTCATAGAGCTGGGTTCATTTACCACAACAGAGAAAGGAGGTTGGCAATCTAGCAGAATCTCAACATAGAGGAAGTACTGCCTTTCAGTGAGAGGAGTCAGTTCAAGTAGTTTGGGGCAAGATCTAAGGAAGCCTCTAGGTGTCTCCCATGAGATATCTGAGCCAAGTACTCATCACTGGGAGGAATGTTTGCGTGGACACAAGATACATTAATGAGGTTACATTTCTCAGCTTGCTGGAAATGTATGAGATACCACAACAAGAACTGAAATTGTGGTAGGGACAGGCTGGATTCATTAATGCCTACAGTAAGTAAACATGAAGTGTATACTATTATAAGCGAATAGACAACACAAGCATAACTCCCACTTTCTTCCTCCAAATTCTAGTTACTGATTTTCTTGCAACCTTAAATATCAAGATAGGTTCATAATGGTTGCCACAATCTGTTGATCATGTCTACACTTAGTGTAATCTTTCCGAGTGAACATAAACCTCAGAAATGTGGTAGGGATGTTCTTGAATACAAATTGAATACACAATGTATGTTTAATGTAGATTTTCATGAATCCAGTCCATGGTTTACCCTTCCCTGCTTGCCACCACTGTAACTCTTACAAGGACAAGCAATTTAGAAAATGGATGGAAGGATGGTTGGATTGTATGTGAAAATAGCATGATACAAAGAAACTATATTGTCAGCCATTCACCAAGGAGACATGTTTCTTATACCAACTTATTTAGTGAGCCTGGGATCACAGTTCATTGGACAATGTAGATGAAAGTGGAGAAAATGAACTAGACTTTACTTTACTTGAATTCTAAGCACTATTAATTTACTAAACATATTCAGTTGTGGAATAATATTGTGTATACTCATGCAGTCAGACATGCCAGAATATCTAGAAAATAAATAAATAAACAAATAAATAAAAACAGAAAAACAGTGAGTCTTGAAGAACGTCTGATAGTTGTCTTACATTCTATAAATGATTCTTATAGAAAGAAAAAAAAAAGCATTAGGCTGACTTAGCATATCCTGTACAGACAGCATCTATTAAATTGCATAAATTCTGAGCAGAAAAAGAAAAGAAAAATATACATAGTCAAGAAGGCATAAAGTAAAATATTCCTTTGTCATGTATTTTGCTTATTGCCTAACATTTATACCAGTCATGCATTATGAATTGACTCATATCTGTTCCTCCTAAAGGAAGGGGTGAGAATTTGAATTTTCATCTTTCCTTGTACTTCTGTTTTCTCTAGGTCAGCCAATGTTTCATTTCAGACTATTTAAATGATGTGCAGAAATGTGTTTACTTTAAATGCAGATAACCAAACAGATAAATGATGTAGCTGCTGTGCCTGTCTCAAGAGTCTTTCACTGAAATGAAATTTATGGATAGCGAAGATGGATGTGGCTTGTTTACTATTCTGTTAAATATAGAAATCAGTTTTGTTTTGCCTCATAAGCTAATTATTCAGACCAACAATCCTTCTTTCTGTACTTTATAATGTACAGTAAGATGCTGTTAGTTAGATACTTAAAGCACACACTTCTGTCTTAATTTTCATCTTGTTTTTAAAGTTATCTGGTGTTTCTCCTCTTCTAATGATAATTTAAAGTGTTCTAGTGGCATGCAAGTGATGATGTTTTGTGGTTCTTTGGTGAAGATTCATGTAAAATTAATGTTCCTGGTGGTGCTGGAAATATAACGTGCATTTGTCACTATCAACTGTTAATTTGCTTGGTTATTTGACTAGTGCTTCATGCCTGTAGGAAAAGGAGAAAAAAGAATAAATTATTACTTACCATGGAGTGTAAGAATCAACATAACAGTAGCTGAATCTATTTGCTGGTGAATTTTAAATAAAGCACAGCAAAAAACAAACTGTCTGTGCTGTATAAACAACATGTTTCAGTTATTCCTTTAGAAAGTAACAAAACACAGCCCAATTTCTGCACATAAATCAAGGTTTCTAAACCAGTTCACTTAAATTTAATATGCTCTTTTGACAGTTCTCTTGAAGAATTTTCAGTTCATCAAGCTCTCTCATTTATAGCAAAACAAAAATTCATAAATAAATGAGTGAACAGATGAATGAATGAATGAATAACTACATTAAAGAGAATCTGAAATATAACCAAGAAACAAGGGACAGGAAGCTATTTAAATTTAAAACATCATTCAGTGAACAAGTAGCAACTAGTGCAAATGCTGATACAATCCAGATGGGGTGACAGATTACAGCCAGCTCTCAGCATAGCTTTGTCTGTTAATGCTGCTCCTCCAAGTGACCTCAGTATGCAAACCAAAAAGGTTGGTAACAGTTGGTAATGCGGCGCCATACTTTGTTTGCAAGCCTATAAGAAAGTGCCAAGTAATCCCTAAATCATCCTCTCTCTACACACACACACACACACTCACACACACACACACACACACACACACACACATGCACACACACACACACGCACACACACACACACACACACACACACACACACACACACACACACACACACACACACACACACACACACACACAGACACACACACACTAGAATGAATACTGCATTGTTTTTTTTTTATATTATTTGGGTTAAGATGAATATTAAACAGGATACGTTAATATAGTATATAGTTTTGTCATAGAAATACTGTATTGTGGATACAGAAATGGATATGTTGCCTCAAATACTTTAATATGAAGTGTCAGTTGTTAAGTGATTAATATGTAACTCTGCATTAATCTGTTATTATAGGTTCATAGGTGTTTATCGGGCTAACGACCACAAGGGCCTTTTCAAGTTTAGCCATGCATCCCAAATATCTGATGAGTTCTGATACCCTTGATAGGTGTAAGCACGGGCCTGGGAGATGAATCATTTACATGTTACCTGTTTGCATCAGAGACATAGGTGCCAAACCATGGATGAATTTCTGGTTTCCCATCCAGTTGTCCAAGTTGCACTTGAATTGGATTAGGGAGGAACTCTGCTTCGCATGGATGGGGAGCCTGTTCCATAGACGGGTTAGTATCTGGGATACATACCTATCTCTCCAGTAGGTCCTATTTATATCACAGAAAAGGTTTAAGTCTTTAAAATGGGTAATTCTGATACTGTTTGTTTTGTGTTTATGCAGGAGTTCCATCACAGTGGGGTCTGACGATGTCCTGGATGCTAGGTATAGATCTCCCCTCAACAGCCTATATGAGACAGAATACATGAATAGGACCTTGAGGCGGTCTGCATAGGACATATTACTTATGCCCTGTATTATTTTAGTGAGAAACCTCTGTGGACATTCCAGTTTTTGGATAGGTTAGTTACATACCAAAGGGGGCATTGTACTCAATGATAGGTCTGATGAATGCCGAATACAGTGGAACAATGACTTCCTTGGACTTAGATGCCATACCTTTGTTCATAAGTTGAGCAACATAGAATGCTTTCCTCACCACTGTAGACACATGATGATCAAAGGCTAGATTACTATTTATGTGTGGCCCTAAGTCCCTGACTACTGGGACAATTCTAAGGGGTATATTTTCAATATGATAATTACTGGGGATGGATAACTTCCCAAAGGATACTATTATGCATTTCTTGGCATTTTGTTTTAGTCCATGACACTGACACTAGTTGTTTGTCTGTGTCAGCCCCTCCCGGAGAACATTTGTGTCAGTGAGAGATTCAATGACAGCTCCTAATTTGTAATCATCTGCAAATTTAGTCAGCCAGAGACCACTGACATTGGCCCTGACTTTTGAGAAGTAAATGCCTAAAAGGAGCGGTCCAAGGACTTATCCTTGTGGGACTCCACTTGTGACTGGCCTCTTTGTAGAGGTGGACTCCCGACTCCCCAATTTTAACTTCCTCAGTCCTGTCTGTGAGCCAGATGGCTATCCACCTGTTGACATAGGGGTTTGTACCTAACCTCTTGAGTTTGTCAACAATGCCCGAGTGGGGTATTGTGTCAAATGCCTTGCCTGGTCAAGATAGGAAGTGTGAATGATTTTGCCCTCATCCATTGTTTGGTGACCTTCTCAAAGAAGTCCACCAGGTTGAGTAGGCATGATCTGCCCTTTACGAAACCAAACTGGGTTGGCTCCAGTGTCTGGAGGTTTACTATATCTCTATTGATCATCTCCATGGCTTTACATATAAGACTAGTGAGACTTACGGGGTCTGTAGTTTCCAGGGCCTGTAGATGGCCCACCTTTGTGCAGAGGGATGACTTTTGCCTTTCTCCATTCATGAGGTACGAAGCCTGTTTGGAGACTACAGTTAAATAGTCATTCCAGATGCCCTGATGGGTCATGTTTCATGCTATTTAGAAGGCATCCTGGGATGTTCTCTGGGCCCATTGATGCAGTGTTCTTGGTCTTAGAGAGAGCATTAAAGACCTGTTCCCTAGAGATAGTAGGGGAAGTTATATTTGATGATATTTCCTGAGGGAAGGGTGACGGGGAGAGAGGAGTAAAGTTGAAGCTGAATTTATAAGCCAGGAGATTTGCTATATCTTCTGGCTTAGTTTTGGTGGCTCCATTTACAATGAACTTTGCACACAATTGTGTATTGCCTTTGAGGTTACGGACATAGCTAAAGAATGCTTTGTGGTTGTCCTTGGCCTGGGAGGCAAAACTTACCTCAAATTTGGCTTTGGTAGACCTTATTTGTCCTCTGAGTTGTTTGTTTAGTTTAATGAGAGTGCTTTTATCCTGCCGGGTACTGCACCTCCTAATTTTTGCCATGATTTTCTTCCTCCTGTCACACATCCAATTGATTTTATGATTCCACTATGGTGGTTTGTTTTTTGAGTTAGTTCTGTACGTCTTCCTGGTGGGTACAGCTGCCTCTATGTAGCTATTAACATGCTTGTACAGGGTTTCTGTGAAATGTTCTGCATAGCTAGAAGTGTTCTCAGGGTTTATAGGGGCTTGAAAGTTTGCCAGTTTCTACTTAATAGCAGAAAGTTAGCCTTAGAATAGTTCCTAAATATTCAGAGTTTAGCTGGAGGTCCAAGTTTTATTTTTACTTCAAAGGAGACCATTTTGTGGTCTGACCTTACCAGGGAAGGCATTACAGTAGGGGTTGTGCAGCACTCTCCCATATTAGTGAGGACCAGATTCAATATGGTTGCACCCCTAGTTGCTGTATTGACTATCTGGTCCAGGGAGCTTGTGTTTACAAAATCCAGGAATCTCTGTGCATGTACATTTGATGTTGTATAGGATTCCCAGTTAATAGTGGGGTAATTAAAGTCACCCATGAATATGGTATTGGGTTGGATGGTTAGTGTTTCTAATCAGTTTAAATGCATAGTATGGGTTTCCTGGGTCATAGAGTGGGACCTATAGCTTGCAAAGAAGTGGTATTGGATTTTACCCATGGTGATTTGAAGTGGTATTGGATTTTACCCATGGTGATTTGAAGTGGTATTGGATTTTACCCATGTGATTTGAAGTGGTATTGGATTTTACCCATGTGATTTGAAGTGGTATTGGATTTTACCCATGGTGATTTGAAGTGGTATTGGATTTTACCCATGTGATTTGAAGTGGTATTGGATTTTACCCATGTGATTTGAAGTGGTATTGGATTTTACCCATGGTGATTTGAAGTGGTATTGGATTTTACTCATGTGATTTGAAGTGGTATTGGATTTTACCCATGTGATTTGAAGTGGTATTGGATTTTACCCATGGTGATTTGAAGTGGTATTGGATTTTACCCATGTGATTTGAAGTGGTATTGGATTTTACCCATGGTGATTTGAAGTGGTATTGGATTTTACCCATGGTGATTTGAAGTGGTATTGGATTTACCCATGTGATTTGAAGTGGTATTGGATTTTACCCATGGTGATTTGAAGTGGTATTGGATTTTACCCATGGTGATTTGAAGTGGTATTGGATTTTACCCATGTGATTTGAAGTGGTATTGGATTTTACCCATGGTGATTTGAAGTGGTATTGGATTTTACCCATGGTGATTTGAAGTGGTATTGGATTTTACCCATGGTGATTTGAATAAGGAGCAGCTCAAGTGCATATGCCATAATATTGAATGAGCTTTCCTTGATATGGAAGGTATAGTGTTTGTTAGCAGTTTATAATGTTCCCTTTAATAAAGGTTAATATGTTTAAAAAAAGAATCATGTCAAAAACAAGTTGGAGCAGGAACTGAAAGTAGAAGAATTATCTTGGAAAAGATTACATTTATTCATGCTGCTAAACTAGATTTAAATAAAGATTTTACAATAATTTAATGGATGACAATAAATTCTGGAATCAGGGGAAAACTTGTGAAAAAACTTTATAAAACAACTAAACAATCCTGAAAACACCATATCTCTTCATACTTGTCAAATGAATGAAATTCATTATAGTCATTGCAGGGTCCAAATCATTGCGAGGGGAATAGCTGTCACAATAATAAATATTATTTGGAATTTAATGTAATACTTCAGTATCCAGAATGTAGTCTTAACAGTTAGTCAATGTGGTGACACTACATCTGGGGTGCATCAGTCAGTGGAGATGAACCTCAAACTAAATCTGGGGTGCAGCAGTTACTCGAACTAAGCCCCAAAATAAATCTGCTAATGGAGAGGTCATGACTTAAGGCAGAAAGTCACAGAGCTTAAGTGATTCTACTTAGCTGTAGGCAAGCTGATGTGTGACTTTCACATGTTATTCAGTAATTATCTGATTCCAGTGAACTCACTTTATAGCATTCTTACCCTCCTTAATGAGCCACAATGGAGACACACTTTCCCTTTGTCACTGCCAGCATCCTTAGTCACATATTCATACTCTAAAGAAGCCTTTGTTATTGGACTCCAGAGTTCCTTCAAACAAAGTTTCGTTTTCCAATGTATCAAGAAGACATGTCTATATTAAGTATTTTTATTTTACCACAGTAGAACTTGATTAATCTCAGATGGTCTTTGTTGTCAGATTTGATTCCTTTTCCATAACCAGCAAGAGCTGCACTATTGCATTTTGATTGTTTTGCAGCATACCCCTAACACACACAGCCGTTTTATCATCATTTTCATACAGAACAAGATGAAGAATGTTTTTATGTCAAATAATGTCATAAGTCTGATTCTTATGTGTACCAAAGGGACAAAATGCTCCAGTCTGATTCAGATGTATTTTTTCTTTTTACTGTCCATCCCGTAAGCACGCCGTTGTCAGACTTAATCCTTGCTATAATTTCTATTGAGTGTTTTAGGGAGGGCATCAGGGCATCAGTTCTTAAGTGCTAAGTAATTGTCATTGATATTACTTCGCCCCATTCCTCCATCAGCAGCCCAACAACATTCACCACTCTCCCCTTTTAGTCTACCTTCTTGTTCTTCAGGCTTCCTTTCTAACCATTTCTCGATATGCACTACAATTTGTCATAATCTTTTCCTAATCAGCCATTCCAAAGTACCTTCCACCCTTCCATACCTAGTCTTTCCTGCCTCTGTCCCATGTCTCAATTATCCCAGACATATTCTTTCCCACATTCTCTTCCCCATTGTTACAGCCTTTATTCTACCTTTCTTTCTGTTCCACATCACCTTCCTGCCCAATTTTCCTTACTTGTACTAGTGTTTCTCTGGTCATAGTAAGGTTTGGATGTTCATTCTTAAATGACTGAACACTTCAGTGAAACTCTGAAAAAAGAAAGCAAAATGAAATCCCTGGATGATGTGGGAGCCTTCAGAGAGATTTACCTGTTGCTTTCCCTTATTAAACATAACTGACTATTGCCTTGGGGTAGGTTTTACTGAAGTGCTCTGTTGCTTATGTGACAAACACTTAAGGTGAATTTCATTTATCTTCTGTTAACTGTAACGTCAACCTATCTCTCTTTCCATGACTACCTTCCTTCTGATGCTGCTGTTTTTTTTGTTTGGTTGTTTCTTTACTGTTGCCATCTTGTCTCTGTGCTATCTTCCTCCCGCATGTCTTAGTACTGTGTGTTCTTTATACCTTATTCCCTCTATTTCTAATTTCTTTCATTTTTTAGCCCTCAGGCTGCTTTCTTCTGTAGCTTCCTCTACCTCTCTTTTTCCTAAACAGTTTTCCCATATCAGTGATTTTTTCAAAATCTTTCATATCTGTCTAAAGGCATGATGACCCTGATTTAAACTTTTCATCTATCCTATTCCCTGGGAGCCAAGATGAAGCCTGTACTTTTTAAATGACTCCCCAGTCTTGTAATCATTGCACGATCACTCATCATGATTAATTACTGCCACATTCTCCCTATTCCTGAGCAAGGACACTGCTTCATAAGAGAGATGGCTGTCACTGCAGGTAGAATTTTCAGGGCATCAACAACACCTCTTAACCCTAAGCACAAACATATTACACATTTTGGTTCTCCCCACTCCTTCCCCATATTCCCACCCAGATCTTTTTTTTTCACATATAGCACTGTCCACATGTATTGCCTTCCTTTTGGATCAGTTTCGGTGTGGATTAGATACTGGACAGTTTCCAGCTCTGTCAAACTCCTGCTGTGCTCTCATTCTTCTACATAATTACCTGGTAATACAGTCTCCCACTACCATCGCCCATTCTATTCCCTGTAATACTGGCCTTACTGACTCATGTTCCTGTACACTGCTCTCCATGGCCAGCTGTTCTGTCTCACTTCTTGCCAACTCCCCATATTCCTTTCTGCTGCCTTAATACCTACTCTCCCTCCATTGCGTCCTTCTGCGTAGATGAGGCTGACTTTTCCTCCCCTTCTTTCTAGCGGTACTCTGTTCTCCTCTCCCACCAACTTCTAAACAGATTACTCTCCATTCCTCTCTCTTTCTCTCTCTGTCTCTCTGCAGTCTTTTCTGCTCTTGCCACAAATCGACCTGCCAATATTAATCTCATTCTCCCCATTTATTGCTATTTGCGATCTTATTGTACAGTCCTGTCAGACACTCTCAGTCCTTTTACTTCTGACTAGATTCCCTGCTAGCATGACTCTTTCCCTGTCTCTCAACTGTAACATTCCCAAACCCCAGCACACTAAACATCTCATTCTTTGAGAAGGCTGCCTACGCCAAATATCCTCCCTGTACCTGAACATTTTGATCAGCTTTCCTCTTCCCTAGACTTCCAGACTGTAGTCCCACCCCCTCCCATGCACATCCACTAAAATATTTCCTCCCTTTATTTATAGCTTATGAACAGCATGTTATAGCTAAGCTTATACCACATACATCATTGTGTAGACGTTTGTGCACTGAGGAGCTAGAGATTTAAAACGGCACACTTACTTGTCATGGTTCATTGTTAAATGGCTTTTGGTGGGGTTGGTAGGGATATCAAATTTGTTTAATCAGGTTGCATTCTAAAAGAAGGAGTATGTTTTTGCTACAAATCCTAGCTATGCTCTTAAGCTACCACAACTTGGCTGCCTTCTTTGACATCTCTATCTGCACCCCAGTGGTCTAACTTCCTCTTTCTCATACTTTCCTGAAAAAACTTTTGTTATAGTCAGCTCTCTTATTTATTTTCTTGACCACTGTCAAACTCATAGTAAACTTTAGTGTCATTTAGAACTACTCACATGTAGCCTAAATGAAATTTATGCATCAACGCAATTCATGTGATTGCAAAGGAAAGTGAAACAACATATACATATCACTACAGATTGAAATGCTTACGCTATTTGTCTTCAGTGAGTTAAATAATACTGACTATGGATATAATAAATAAAGTTCAGAAGTCTAATCACTGTAGGGCAGAAACTGTTACTGAGTCTTGTAGCCCTGCAGCAAATGCTGCAATATTTTCTGCCCAATGCCAGATGCTTAAACAGTCCATACGCTGAAGTTCATTACTACATGAAATATACCTCTCAAACTCTTACCACAAGAAATGTCGACAAAATCAAAAATAATGGGGACAAAGGCCCAAAAACAGGGGCAATTTTTAAATATTGCTCTTAAAAACTTAGTTTACTAGAATAAAAGGTGTTGTGTTCGCATGCATTTTTAAAGGATATGAACATACTGCAGTGGTGGTGCTGCGGTAGCATTGTCGCCTCACAGTAAGACGTTGTCCTGTTCGATTCTCAGCTAAAGCGCCTTCTGTGCAGAGACATGCATGAATGGGCGTACCTTCGTTGAAGGTTGTGCGTCAGAGCTGGCAACTCGGTACGTAAAAATCTACTGCCAATCATTAGCGGACCAGAGTTCCACTGTGGCGACCCCTAACTGGGAAAAGCCGAAAGATACAACATAAAGTCTGAAACATAAATGTATGACAATATTTAGTGACTTTAATACACAACGATTTGCCAGAAAAACATATTTTTTGTGGAACAGACCAAAAATATCAGGCTAAATCTGAACATTCTGTGAAAATCTGGACAGTTGAAAGGTATGAGTCACTTAAGTTATCTGCTCTTTAGTGTGGAAGAATTCTATACTAATAATTAGAAGCTACATTTTCTATGTTACTTGCCACACAAGGTCGAATGGGGAACTACAATCCTCTTCTTAGCTTTACGTGTAGAAAGAAAAAGTATAGCTCAAGTTAGAAATTCCACCATACCAGGGGCTAGAAATACTGTCTTCCTCTTGGCTGAAGGTAGTCTCTTTAATTCTTTATTTTACTTTTGTTGAATAGGCTCATCCAAGTATCTATGCCTTATTTTCTAAGGATATCTAATGTGACATTCATACCAACAGGGGTAAATTTGCCCAGGACACTAAGGAACTTGCCTACTCATTATTTAGTTTTGGTTGTTGTTTCTTGCTTTTTTTTTTATTAGTGCAGCGGGACCTTGTACATTCATCTGAGGTAGTAGGAAGTCAAGCAGTTGGAACTTCATGTTAACAACTCATCTAAAGGATGACCCCTCAACATTGTATCACATATCCTGTGCTGCATACAGTTTCAGTATTGGAGCAGACATTTATGCGCCTGGTATGGGGAAACAAAAGTGTCTACAGCCTTTTGATCTTCCTGGTATTGTAGACTGATCTACTGATAGTACCCAGTGCACCTGTAGAAACGTATGCAACCTGTTTTTATTGAGGAAATTATATTTTATTCATTCATTCATTTGCATTTGTTGACTGGGTTAGATACTACTGAGTTATTTTCTGGCTCGGCTTGGGGATATATGACATTTCCAATCAGATCAAAAGACACACATGGCAGTCACATTATAAAATTATCACAGTTAGTCAGAACACACATTTTTAAACAATTACAATTGCACTCACAGTTGTCATAATATATCTGTAATATTGTCAGACAATTTTAAACAGTTATATTTAGATCTGAGTGAAGTTTAGATTTTATAAGTAGAGGGATGGTTGCATAGATTTTAGGGGCAAGAATGGAAACGACATGCTCGGTGATGTGTAGTTTTTGATGAATGTCCTGAATGGAGAAGTGTGTGCTGGGTGGGATCTTAGGTTGTACAAGGTGGTTTTATCGTGTAGTCTGCTTAGCAAGAAGGGGTTGAGATAGGGTTAGTGAGTTTGAAAATTGTGCATGCTATAAGTAGAGTAGCTCTGAGCTGCAAAGGTAACTATGTGGCTTTACCAAAGATTCAGCAGTCTTCTCTTTTGGGGTTACTGAGTTCAAAGATTGTGCATGCTACAAGCAGAATAGTTCTGATCTGCAAAGGCAACTGCTTGGTTTTACCACAGATTGAGCAGTCTTCTCTTTTGGAGGATAGAATGATGAATCTGTAGCTGTTATTACAGTTGGTTTATAGAGATTTGAGATTCTTTTTATTTTTGACACAGTGGCCACAGTGGAGAAACCGTATTCCATCTGTGGGAGAAGGACCCTTTTACAAAAGGCAGCTCTTCCTTTATTGGAAAGGAAGTGAGACATTTCATTGGATGAGAAGTGCAGAATATTTACTTTGGCCTTAAGTGTTTTGTACATGTTTTTTTTTTTTTTCAGTTTGAGACTGGGTTCCATCCAGACAATGAGGATCATAGGATCACAGGAAGTTAATAGGCTAATTACCCTAAGGCTCTTACAAACCTTGCCAAGTTTTAACCTTATTTCCATGATTAGTACCTATCACCCCTGTCCAAGAGAGACATAAGTGGAACCCCTGGGGTGAATTTACAGTTACCCATCCAATCGTCCAGACTGCATATGAAGAGGACCAACGAGGTGCTCTGTTTGGGGTATTTATAATGGTGAAAAGTTTCTATTGCTCTTTATTGGAGTGTGTAATGACACAGTTATCAGATACCTAGTCTAGCCTTTTGTTCCAAAGAGTATGGATTTGTATTTAGAATTAATATGTGGGTAAGTAGCCAGATGGATAGATTTTGTAGGTCTTTTTCTAGCTGATGATTGACCACTGAGTGAGATGGCTTGGATCTGTATATGACCATATCATTTGCTTTGACAAAATTGGCTTATCAGGAAGGTCTACTGGAAATTCGTTGATAAACAATGATATTACTAGGTAAAATAACTGAGATTTGTGGTACCTCTATGAGGAGTGGTGCAAGGGGGCAGGTTGAGGTTCTGGGCTGCACTTTAAATAGCTTGTCGGAAAGGAATTATTCAAACATTTTGACTGTTCTTTGTCTAATTTCTGCAAACAGTAGATAGTTTATTAATAGATGGTGGTCCAGTGTGATAAAGTTTTTATATAAACCTGAAAGGAGGTCTTCTTTTAGCTTACTTCTGTTCATATTTGTAGGTATGCCCTCTGTAAAGGTGTATGTACTAAAGACTACTCAGACAACTATAGTTTTACCTGGAATAAATGGCAGGGAACTCACAAATACATAAATGTAGTTATCCTATGTCAGCAGGACACACGTACATATGCAGGCATTCCAGAATGAAGGCATCTAACTGAAGCATTTTAGTTCATCAACAAAGATAAGATTATGGGTACAGTGCTAATAATTTCGGGACTGTGATTTTTGGAATGAGGACCTCCCTAAAGCTGACCACCATCTAGAAGTTTGCACTAAACTATGGTGAAAAATGAATTATTTCTCATGGTGTGGACTACTGTATACATGCCTAAAATGGCAGGAAACTACATAATGAGAAACATAAGGCAAGAAGTCAGAGACTGCATGCTTTCTTTGCAGAGTTTTGGTAGGTCTCCACAAGCAGGACAAAATGACAAGGCCTGAGAGACTATAACCAGAAATGAAGGCTGAAAACCCTTGATTTTATATATATATATATATATATATATATATATATATATATATATATATATATATATATATATATATATATATATATATATATATATATAAATATGGGTTCCCTTCAGTAGATCGAACGTTTACAAGGTTCGAACCACATATGGCCGAGACCATATGCTCGAACTTGTAAAAGTTCGATCAGACTGAATGAAGATTTCCGTACAGTGTGGAAAAGGAAGATTTCCCATCCAATCTCAGAGTTACTATATTTAAGTAAGGGGGGTCTGGGGGGGTGCAGAGGGCATAGCTCTCCTGCTATAGATGTTTAGTTTTGTGCTTTGTTGTTTTATTTGTTTTTACTTCAGTATTCGAACTTTTACAAGTTCGAACATATGGTCTTGACCATATATATATATGTATGTATGTGTGTGCATGTATGTGTTTGTGCATGTCTGCGAATCTGTGCATTTTGTATAGAATAACCATCCATCCCAAACAGTACAAACCCTCCTGCTCTACAACATCCTTCCAATCTGAAAGGGACCAGAAAGTGCCTCTCCCTATACTAACAGGCCATAGTTTCAGCCAGTAAGCAGTTTCTTTTAAACCCCTGCTCAAAGACTTGAACGGACTGCAGGTTGTACATTGCAGCCAAATGTATTCACTCTCTCAAACATCAGAAACACCTTGTACCTTAGTTGTTACAAGATACTCATTAATAGTTTTTCGCTCACTTCTCTGGGGCTCAACCTGCTCTGTTTCCCTACGGGCTAACTCTGCTCCCCTACCCTGCCCCCAATTTCCACCGACCCCCACTGCTTGTACATTTATACATCCCCAACTCCTCCCACATCCTCCAGTCAACCAATTAATACTACACTACACCCACCACTGCCAATACTGATCTCAATATATCCCACCTACTCCAGACCAATGCCCCCTATCTCATAATTCTAATATCCATACTAACTTCTCTCACTTGCCTTGCTTATCTTGCACAACTGCCTTACCCTTAACATACCTCACCCTCACATCCCACTAACACTAGCCAGCTTACTTTCACACCACCCTTCTCTACCATTACTGACAAACTCTAATCTTCTAACACAACTCTACTATTCAAACTCAAAATTCTATCTACCCCACCCTCCCAGCACTCACACCTCTACTATAACAAAAAACCCACCCCCTTCCATAATTCAAACTTTCCTTCCACACTAAGGTACATTACACCCATCTTCCACCAAATCTCCCTCTCACTCTCTGGTGACATTCACGCTAACCCTGGAACCACTATCAGCACACAAACCACCAACTCCCCTCCCACACAACCCCAAACACCCAAACCCATAATTATGACTACATTTAATGCCCAACACCTTCATAATAAACTTTCAAACCTCCATGCCTGGCTTTCCCACAACCACCCTGACATAACTGCCATCTTAGAGACCTGGCTTAAACCCTTTATAAAAGACAACATAATTCTTCCTCCAGGTTACCAAATTATTCATAATGACAGACTACATAAGAAAGGTAGAGGTGTAGTTATAATCTAGTCCCATACCATTACCCCTTACACCAATCATATCCCAAAGTTTGCCAATGCTAAATTAACAATAGGTTTACTAAAAATCAACAACCACAAGTCCATATGCATAAGTGCCCTCTATATTCCCCCAGGCAATAATATCCAAATATTTGAAGACATCCTTTCCTGGTTTTCTGCTACCATCAGAAATGAAACCTATATCCTCAGTGATATGAACATTAACTGGGCCTCTATTAATTGTCAAGCCCCTTCTCACACAATCAACCTGTTCAACTGCTCCCAACTAATAAACTCTCCAACCAGATCAAACAAAGATGGGGCCTCTGGCACTATCATTGACCAGCTCTTAACATCCCATCCCAACCTTATCTCAAAAGTTGGAATCCTCCAAGACCCTCTCAGTGATCACCAGCCAGCCTTCACTGACCATCTGCCTGCTCCTCTTTAAAAGCAACACCACTACATTCAAACCAGCAACCTCTCCTTTTTCACCCTTCAGACCTTCTCTGAATGACTAAAGCATACTGACTGGACCCCTCTAAGAACCCTACCCCTTGACAATTCTGTAACCTACTTCAATGAGTCCTTCCTAAAACAACTAAACCACAAAGCCCCCCTTAGAATCAAGACCGTCAAGTCCAATCCCTTCCCCTGGCTCTCAAAAGAGACTAAACTTACTATGCAACAAAGAGACAAAAAATGGAAGCAACACCAGAGAAACAAAAAATGAACTCCCTACTACAATTTAAACAACTCCAAAACTCCGTAAAATAACTAATAACAAAAGATTGCAAAGCATACTACTCCAAACTCCAATCCAAGCACTCATCTAACCCAAAAAAATGTTGGGACTCCATCTCCTCCCTCCTTCACCCAGGAAATAAAGATAACCCCTGTCCTAGCTCCAACTTCACTGACCTTGAAACTGCCACTCAGTTTAATTCCTTCTTTGTGGACTGCATAGCTAAACTGTCCTCCTCTTTCCCTCAACCCCCCTCCAACCCCAACCCCACCTGCTCCCCTCATCCCCTGGTCACATACCTCCTATTTAGCCTAAAACCCATCCCCACAAATGCAATAAAAATACTACTCCATAAACTTAAACCCTGCCGCAAAGCACCTGATAATTTACCATCAGCATTCCTCAAACTATCTGCAGACAGCATAGCTTTTCCCATTTCTATCTTAATACACAAATTCATCCAGGAATCCTATCTCCCATCTATCTGGCAGCATGCTTACATCATCCTACTCCATAAGGGTGGCAAAAACACCACCACCACCAATTTCAGGTTTATTGCCATCCTCTCCCCTCTTTCAAAAATAATACAAAAAGTTATCCACTCACAACTAATGCCATATCTAGCATAAAGCAATCTCCTCACCCCCATGCAACACTGCTTCCATCCTGGTCAGAGTACCATGACTGCTCTCCTTTCCTTTCTCAAAACCATTAACCAAGCCAAGTGACTCTGGCAAACTTGTATCTATCCTCTTCCTTGATCTGTCAAAAGCTTTTGGCACCATCTCCCATCCACTACTCCTATCTCAACTCTCCTCTCTCCACCTCTCTCCTTTCACCATAGCCTGGTTCTCTAGCTACCTCTCTGATCATCAACAAGCTGTACAATGGAAAACCTCAACCTTGCCCTTCCTTCCCACCCGCACCAGATTCCCCAAGGTTCTGTTCTAAGTCCTCTTCTCTTCAATATATTTATCAGAAACCTCCACCTCACCATCACTGAGTCCTCACTAATCCAGTCCGCAAATGATTCAACAATCATCTGCTCAACTTGCTCCCCCTCTGAACTACTATTAAAAACTCAATCAGCCTTCTCTAAAACAGAAACCTGGATGCAAAGCAATCACTTGGCCCTAAACGCTAATAAAACTAAACTGATGATCTTTACTCCTACTAGAAACTCTACTATCGACAAAAACTTATTCTCAATACTCAGCCAAAACAACACCCCTCTTGAAATTGTATCCAGTAGTAAACATCTCGGCATCACCATTGATGAAAATCTAAAATTTGACACCCATATCCAATCCACCATTTAAAAAAAAACAAAAACTAGGACTCCTGTGCAGACACAACTGCTACCTCAGCCACTCTACCAGGCAAACCTTAGACTCCTCCTACCTTCTCCCCTCTATTTTGTATGGCGCTCCTCATTTAACCAATCTCCAGCTTGGCTTACAATCCAAACTCAAGTCCTGCTACCATAAAATAACCAAATTTGCGACCAATACAAAAAACTGAACCCACCATTACCACTCTCTACTCACACTGCAGTGGCTTGAACTTCCCAATTACTTGAAATTCCTTCAGCTCACCACTGCCCACAAGCTCATCTTCAAACCTTCTAACTGTCCCTCTCTTGCTACTGCCTTAAACCCCTACATACCTAACTGCTCACTCAGATTAGAAAACCAAAACTTCCTACAGATCTACAAACCCTCACATCCCCCTGGCCAACTTCTACTATCCTGAGCCATAGCTAAACTATGGAACTTTCTCCATCCCCCCTTCACAATATCCCTAACCATACCAACTTTGAATCTCACATGTTCTCCCATCTGTCTTCAAAATGAGCATGTCCATGTCACTCTCCAACATAACTCCCCCTCTAAATTCTCTCATTCCCATTCCACTCTTTCTCATTTTCCATCCTCTGCTACACTTTTTCCTCACACCACTGCTATCACTATTAATACACCCCACTTTACAGTACCGGACAATTCTCTTACTACACCTTGAATGACCTTATTAGATGCTCCTATATCAAAATGAAACTTATTTCTGTACATGCAAAATTTCACAACATCATTCCATTACTTTTATCTCCTCTCATGACTGTATATTCCCCAGTCTGTATTGTCCTGTTTTCTCAGCCTAACAATTATGTTATACTGCTTTGTGTATTAATATGCTGAATTATGCTGTTCTACGTATGTATGTATTACGATGTATTCCTAGCCTAACAATAATGTTTATACTATATGTCTGTATACTGTAATTTGTCTTTGGAGCTTTTCTCCTCAGGCCTCCACTGAAAACGAGCTCTTCTTGGCCCAGTGGACTTCCCCGGTCATCAAACTGAAATATATAAATAAAAAGATAATAGGAATAATCCAAACTGAACACAAAGTCTCAGACTGATGGTTAACAGGTACTTGGAGAAAATATGAAATTAAAAATGACTGGATGAATAAACAAAACTAAACAAAATCATATACATGGAAGAGTTGATTTACATAAATGGTGGTGAGACTGTGAAATTCTTTGTTATAATAAAATGCAGACAGGTAGTACATGGAGAGGAAAAGCAATGATCGTCAGGTGGGAATTTATTTTTTCAGGTATGTGAAATGGAAGGATTTTTACATTTACTTAATAGCTAAGTAGACTGGCTTCATAATCCCTTAACTCATGACACAGTTATAAGGTAAATGTGACAAAAATGCTGTTGGCAGACAGCACAATCACATGATATACATTTAACATAACATATATTACAGTAAGTCATGGTATATTAAAAGTGTACAAAATCTTATGAACAGGGGCCTATAACAGGTGTTGACAATAAGAACAGGATATAGCATACCTCATTTTATCACCACGGGTTCTTTATTGTGGATCCCCTACTAACTCCCTAATGACCATTTACTCCTATCTCCCAGAGAAATAGCCAGGCGCTGTCATTCTGGGTAAGTGCCCTACAGCCTGTTTAGCCCAAACCTAAAATCCCCCCACAACCCTAATCTTCCAATCATCTCCAATCACTCCTTTAACCTAAACCCCCCTCCCTTCCCTAACCCTAATCTTCCAATCCTCTCCAGTCACTCATTTAACCTAAAATCCCCCTCCCTTCCCTAACCCTAATCTTTCAATCCTCTCCAATCACGCGTTTAACCAAAGATCCTCCTCTCCTCCCTAAAACTAAACTCCCCCTCCCCATTTCTCTTCCCCAGTTGCCTGTCACACAGAGACCACTTGCTTGTATCCCATCACTGAACACACGTATGAGTTCAAGCACCTGGTCTGGCAGATGGACAGAGAGGGTTACATCCATCTGAGTCCCTGCTGTGAGCTAGTGAAATTTGAGCAGTGACTCAAGCAACTGAAGAACATCCTTTTGTAGCACATATGCTTTTTAGGATTTGAAAACTGTATTTTTCAAGAGAATCTTTGAAATACACTGAGATTATGTAAATACGTTTGGTAAAAGGTACCAGATTTCTGAAAGTACTCTAAGATCTTTTGAGAATGGTTTTGGTCTATTGAGCAGCATATTATTACACTGTAAATTAAAAAAAGAAAAGAAAAACTCTTAGCAGATGGCTATACAGAGAGTGATATGCTCAGATGTAAAGCTTCTTTCTAACCAACAGCATATCTTACATGTCCATTAGTTCACCTCTTTTGTGATATAATATGTGCATGTACAGTAACTAAACTCTTAAATATTATGTCCTGAAACAATATGTTTATAAGATAATACATTAAGATATTACACACACACATAAATACATTTATTATTGCATAACTTCATGGTTGCTTTCAAGTTCCGACTAGAACCTAATACACTTTAACTTTTTTCAATCACTTACCTAAAAAGAGCACATGCTTTATTTTTGCTTAGAACCTACTGAAAGTCAAAACAAACTGATAAAACCACAAATGTAAAACAGAAAGGAGACTCAAGACTGTCAGATACGACAATACATATATATTAGGAAAAAAGACCCCCCCCAATGCAATAATCAGGCATATTATTGATAGGGTAGTGAGCATTCTTCTGTTTAGCATTATAGATCACATTGATACAACAACTGTAGGAGGCAACTGGAAATGTTATTTGTCTCTTCTTGAAAGTAATGGCATGGCATATGATATGTGATGCAACAACTAACCTGGCCTTATGACCCATAGTTAGTATCAAACCCTTTCTTTTTTTTTTATTTAGTATAGTTGCAATTAATCTTGTTCCCCTTGTTCATATTGGTATTTATTATTATTTATATTATTATTTATATTATTATGTAAAATTTTTTTTGATTAGTTTGTAAGTTTTTTTTTGATTTTTTTTTGTTTATATTTGAATGAATATTATGTATCATTGAATGATTTATTTTTTTAGCACATATGCATGCATCACATTAAATTTTGAGTTTGAATTCCAGCCTTTTTGGATTTTTCATTCAATTGTTTTACATTTTTTATTTACTATATTATTTAATTGGTACTAGATACATATATATTATGATATATTAGTAAGACATCATTTTTTTTTATAAAGGTTTATAGTCTTTATAGACTTTTTTTCATATATATCATATATATATTTTTTTATACATATTACTTTTCATTATATTCACACTATGTTATATTAACAAGTCATTTTATTAAATAAAAAATATTTACAACAGGATAACATCATATGTCCTGAGTAGATCAATCTTATAATTTTATATTTGATTTTTCAATTATTTTTTTTTTTTTTTGGTTTATTATTTTGGATTCTGAAGGTTTGCCTCTGCAAGGTTTGGGAGCTTGCTGCTCAGATGCTGTTCTTCGTGTACCAAGCCATCTTGTGGTTTTATCAGTTATTTTTGCTTAGAACATTTATCTGTAATTCGAGCTTGTTTCTTTTTTGTGCTATTCACAAATCTTTCTATTCTAAGAATGCTGTTTACATTTCAAAATATATTATGATGTTCAGTAGCTGAACTGCTCAACATATTTTTTTTCCATGTTCTAGCATGACCCAGAAGTTGTCTGTATTACCGTCATTGACTTTTGCTTGGAAACACTCCCTCATTCCAAACGTTCCATTCCATTAACTGACACAGAACCAGTTTTATGACTGCATCCTTTTGACATTTCAGCTTTTATTTCTTCAGCTACCTTTTTTTAAGAAGTACTGCCAGCTCTTATTAAAGAAGCACTGATCAAGTCTCAGTGGATCCATAAATATAGAAAAATGCCTTGCTATTCTTGTCTGATTTCCTTTCAAATAACCTATTAAGCAAACAGCAATATTATCTAATGGAACATTCCTGCACCCTATGTAACCATTCTTATTAGAGAAATGGACTCTTTATTCAGTTATGAATATGAAGACTTTTATCAGGTTAGATTTGCACTACTATATAATTAAGGGCTCATAGCTTATACGTACCCTGACAGATGAATTGTTAACGTATCCTTTCAGAAAAACAGCTTAATAGCTATAGATGTCTCGTCATTCTGTCAGTTTTTTATGAACATCTAAGCAGGTGTGCTTTCAGTTATGCTTGCCGCTTGCAGGGCACTTTAACTGCTCTTGGATATGAAGCCATGTGATGTTCATGTTTCCAAGTTTGCTGCAAAGAGAGCAGTCCCGGCCATCTCAACTTTTGTAACCTTTACAAATCTTTTTAGTATTTACATGCTGGTGTTATCTTTGTAATAAAGGTCACATTTGACACGCTGTTTAAAATGCCATCCTCTAGGTAAACAAATAAATCCACACCCAGTGATTTGTAAAGAAAAAATAATAACAACAATAATAAGAGTAATAATTTGCAACCATGACATCATAATAATTCCTTTTATTTAGTAAATAATACTGATGGAGATTAAACTGTAACACCACATAATTGTACAACATGTATTTTGTCTATGAATTACTGAATACTTCCATATGGCATCTGTTCACTAATAACACAAATGTGTACATTTATGAACTACCACTTATTCTGCTGAGGTTCATGGGGATGGCAGTCTGGCATGGGCAGAGACTATTTCCCAATTTCCACCAGAATTGGTCTCACCCTGAGAATGCTTAGGGATTCTCAGGCCAGCTGAGAAACATACAGTTGAAGTCAAAGATGGACTGATACTAGGCAATCAGACTTCAGACTATTACATACCTAGCCAATAACCAGGCAGTGATAAAAGGGGAGAATTGTACCCCCGAACTCCAGAAAATGTAATAAAACACTGAACAAAATGCAAGTTTAAACAAAAATAACAAAATGCAAAAAAAAAACAATTGAAAATCACTTTAATAGAAGACAAACAACTACAGTAAGCGCTTTCATCTCTTTCAATCAACTGATACTTCTTCAGACTGAAGTAATTAATGCAACATAGATATTTAAATAATTTGAAGATCACATGACATAAAACTAGTTAATGCCTTAACCCTTTATGTTTCAAGTACATAATAAAATCTTTACAGTTATTTAAACCAGGAGGATAGCAAGCATTTAATTTAACTTGCCAAGAGTATTCTAACCAACCCAACTCCTCTTCAGGGTTTACAAAAATTCCACATTACTTAAATCATCAACTACCAAAAACTTAAAATCAGTTTTGCATGACCCATGTTTATAATTCAACCTAAAGCATAATTTAACAGCTAGAGAAGAAGATTTTGTTGAATAAGGTAACA
The DNA here is from genome assembly GCF_019279795.1 of Protopterus annectens. Classification (NCBI taxonomy): domain Eukaryota; kingdom Metazoa; phylum Chordata; order Ceratodontiformes; family Protopteridae; genus Protopterus; species Protopterus annectens. Next base: position 411,806,723 of record NC_056748.1, on the reverse strand, counting down.
ATTTTGGTGAGAAGTTTGTCTTCTATTAAAGAGATTTTCTATTGTTTTTTTTTTTCACTTTTTGTTATATTCCATAACTCCTCTGGGTAGGTGTTATTTAACATTAACACACATCCTGTTGGGCATTATTGCTTGCTTAGAGAATGGGCGAATGGTACATCAGCACCCTGATTAAAAAACAAAAGTTCTCCAGCAGGGTATTAATGTACAAGTAATGCCTGCTGAAAAATGAGTCTGCCACTTCATGGAAGGATATCAAGCTGCTGTGGAGCTCGGACTGGAAAAATCTAATCACCGACATTATTTTACACTCGCTAAGCAGTGCTTTAGCTGTTATGAGAGTGAAAAATAATAAAGAAAAAAATTAAAATAAAAAAGTGCATATGTTTATGTCTGCGTGTGAGAGTGCATGCGTGTATGAGTGAGAGACCGATCGAGCAATTATCTTAGACTCTCTAAGCAGCACTATTAATAATAATAATAATAATTATTATTTTTAAAAGATTTTGGTAAGTTCAAATTACAACCACAAAAGAAAAGGCATCCTAATTTTACACAGAAAATCAATGAGAATTACAGAAATAGTTGACTCATACTCAAACAGTGATGGTATCCTTGCTTTAGTCATACTAAAACTAGATAAAAAGATGTCACTTTTGCAAACATCTACTGGATACCGAATATTGGGACTAAAACTGTGAAAAAACATTTAGACACCATAACATTAAAGTCTAAAGATGAGTTACTGTTGGCAGGTGATTTTAATTGTATCTTGTCCTCCACTGATACCACAAGCTCTAAGCCCTTCAAGATATCCCCTGTTGCCAAGCACTTGAACAACTACATAAAAGACATAAACCTAATTGATATTGATGGTATACAAATATTATCCTCCCTGAAGTATTCTTACTACTCTTACAGATTTGGCACACAAACCAACATAGACAAAGTCTTTGTAACCAGTTCTTTACTGGCCAAAACTGATAATGTAATGCTGACATCATACCCTATGTCTGACTATAATGCTATCACCTTCAATGTAACACTTAATACTGACCCCTTAAACTTCTGCCAAAGACTAACTGCTTATCTAGTAACAGTAGAAGGATTTAAAGATTGGTTCCTAGATGAAATAAAGCTTTACCTAGATGCCAATAGTAATGGAGAGGTTTCAGATATTATCCTATGTTACACTTTAAAGGTAGTCTTACATGGTAAATTCAAAAGTTGGTATAAAAATAAAAGGAAAGAATGGGATAAAAACTGGCGAACATACAAAAAGAAATGAATGAACTAAAACTTACATCAAATGATAAATCTGCATTAGCTGACATGTAAACTGAAAAAGGAATATCAGAATATCATGCAGCATAAAATATCAATACATTTAGAAAAAACAGATTACAGTCCAGTAATCCCAAGAGTATGCACAGGATTGCGATTAGATCTAAATATTTAAATGAGAAAAGTCATATAAAAGAAATAATATTCACTAGAAATAATCAGACTATCAATGTTACAGATCTAAAAAATGTTATGTTTTAAAAACCATTACAAGAAGATTAATAATGATAACACATCTACAAGTGATAAAAATATAGACAACTTTCTTGTAATAAAATTCAAAAGAAACTATTCAAATACAATATTAATAACATAAATAATCCCTTTTCCTTTAAAGAATTAAAACAACAAATAAAAAAATCTTAAGACAAAAAAGGCACCAGGGCGGGATGATCTAATTCCAGAATTTTACAAACTCTTACTTGATAACATCTTGAAAATCTTATTCAGTGCATTCCAAGAAGTTAAAACTACAGTAAACATCCCTCCCTCATGTAAATATTCTATCATCTCACCCATCTTAAAACCAAATAAAGAGCGCAACCTTTACATATGTTACAGGTCAATCTCTTTGCTTAACATTCACTACAAGATATTCATGTCTACCTTAGCAGACAGATTAAATAATATTCTTTCAATATTAATTCATAAAGACCAAACTAGGTTTATCAAAAACAGAAGTGTACAATACAATGTAATTAGATTACTGTCCTTAATAGACTTAGCAAACAAGAAAAAAATGAGCTTTCTATTTTAAGCCTTGATCTACATAAAGCCTTTGACTCCCAAGTTGGCCATATCTGTTTAAAGCTCTGCCAAAATACAATTTCTCCCCAAACTTTATAGGATTAATTAAAGTCCATAGCCCATATAAAGATTGGATTTTATCTATCTAGCCCATTTGAAATATTAATAGGTACTAAACAGGGGTGCCCCCTCTCCCCATTACTCTTTGCCCTGGCTATTGAGACTCTTGCAAATTATGTTAGAAATAGTAACATCTTTAAAGGGTATAAAGTGTCAGACAAATTAGCTCTGAAGATACAACTGTTTGCTGATGACCTACTTCTTCTTTTGGCTTTTCCCGGACAGGCATCACCACAGCGGATCACCTGTTCGCTCATGACTGGCAGTGGAGTTTTACAGTGTTGAGTTGCCAGCCCGGTGCCCAACCTTCCACAGAAGGCATGCACTCATGCCTAGGGCCAATTTAGAGTGTCCAATTCACCCACATAGGTTCATAGGTTGGTACTAGGCTTTGGCTATCGGCCCTAGGGCCTATACAAGCCTAGCCATAACAATTCCCTGGCTATTTCTTCCTACACTATTTACTTCCCTGGACCCCTGTCTAGCAGGGTGACTGACGTGATCCCCAGGGTAAATTTCCTTTCGCTCATCCAATTGTCAAGGTTCCTTTTGAAGAGAGCCAAAGAGGCGTTCTGCTTGACATGTATGGGCAGTCTATTCCAGAGTCTGGGGAGTCTCTGGGTCAGGAACCTATCCCTCCAACATGTTTTGTTTATTGTGATGACAAGGTTTCGATCCCTGGAGCGTGTTGCTCTGAGGAATTGGGATTTCTTTAAGTGTAGCATGTCCAACAACTCTGGGTTTGACATGGCCTTGTATGTTAAGCAGAGATCGCTTCTGAGTAGACGATATGTGACAGAGTATAGCTGGAGTTTTTTAAGGCGATCAGTGTAGGGCATCTGCTTTAGGCCTGTAATTCTTTTAGTGAGGTATTTCTGCAGCCTTTCCAGTTGTTGCAAATGTCTTGAGAGGTACATACCATACGGGGCATTGTATTCTATAATGGGTCTAATGAAGGATGAGTACAGTGGGACAATGACCTCCTTTTTTCTGGATGAAAAGCCCTTAGTGATGAGGTGTGCCACATAGAAGGATTTCCTGACTGTTGTGGTGATGTGGTTATCAAAGGTGGGACCACTGTCCACCTGTATGATCTACTAATAACTTCTAATGATATTGAAAATTCAATAGATCACCTATTACACAATCTAGACTTCTATGCAAACATCTCAGGTCTAAAATTCAATCACAACAAAAGTCAGGCACTTCTAGTGAATAAAAATGTTATTATGAAACTTAGATCAAGAAGAGACATAAACTGGAAGGGCATGCATATTAAGTATCAAGGTATCATTACTGAATGTAATTATAAAAAAAATCACTCACATCTAATTACCAACAGCTTATAAACTCAATTACTGGTGTAAAAGACAGTTGGAACAGACTCTTCTTCATATTTGAAGACAGACTAACTTTAATCAAAATGATACTGTAACCTAAAATCTTATTTATTGGCCATACTCTAATAATCCCCCCACCTATCAAAGTTAATAACTTATTACTTAACTCCCTTTGGTATAAAAAAAACCCAGATTTTCTCTTCTCTGACACACCACAAGCTGGGATGAAGAAGGTACAATGTTTCCAAATATTGATTTTTATTTAAACTCCGCATTTATTAACAGAGTTGCTTTGGAATAATACTTCTTATACATCATATTGGAAGTCAGTACATGAAACCTTACTTCTTAATAGTAATAGTACATTGCTTGAACTATATACTCAAATACATACAAACATCTTTATATGGATTTTAAAAATATACATTCAAAATGAAAGGTCAAACTTTTTCTCACACCTCTTATAAACCAAATATTGCTCCTGTTTAAAAAACTTGTTGTTGCTAATCAATTAAACATTTATTAATAATTATATTTCTTATTGCTTACACAAATGAATGTTTGTATCTTTTGATACTTATTCTTAGCTAATAAAATAAGTTCTGCAGACTATTTGATCAGCAGATATAGTTTGCAAAATTGCAATTGGCTGAACATCCAAACCTGCAAGGATTTTATACATACTAAGCTTGTACCCTCATCAGAGGCATACAATAAGAGTAACTTAAAAATCATGGAATTTATTTGAACAATTATTAATAGCTCACCCAAGAATATTTCATACGTATCTGTTATTTATAAAATTCTCAGAAATGATTTTAGCAAAACAGATGTTTCTTTTTGGAATTATTCAAGTGAAGTTAATAGCCACATATTCTCAGAAAAAGATAAAAAACTTTGTTTACAGTTAGTGAAGGAATCCACATCTTCCCTGTTCTGGCATATATACACATGGAAGTGTTTACAAAGATTCAAAGATTAGTACTAGGCTAACTGCCCTTGTGTGTCATTTTAAGCCTAACCAATTATCCCCTGTGAGATTCAAACCCTGTACCTTGTGTTTGTAAGGCAAACACCTTAACCATTACGTCATCCTCCCAATGTTTTTTCATTCCACATAGACTAGCAATAATGTACAAAAAAGATGAAATTAAATGCTGGAGATGTGGACACCCCAATGTTGACTGGATACATATGGTTTTTAATTGCAAAATACTTTACCCATTTTGGTTAGACTTTAAATATCATTGTAAAGCTCGATGGAATGACAACTGTACACTTTCTGATGCCCTTATCCTTTTCAATGTTCCTTTTCCTGAAGTCATTCCTACAAAAATAAACATTTTTAGTATGGTCTATCCTCTCTATAACAAGGGAAATTGTTACTAAAAAATGGAAATCCCAATCTATTGTTACTAAAACATGGAAATCCCAATCTACTCCTTTCTTTAAAGATGAGTTTATTTAATCGTGTGAAATACATTTGTAAGAATGATATTGTTACTATAAAAGCAAGGACTAACAACACAACCCATTATTTAATTGCTTGGACAAAATTGTCCAATCTGTTAAAGAAATATTACGTGTTCTCCTATGTATATTTGATTTTTAGTTGTTATGGACATTGTATATAGTGTCTTTGTTTTTTTTTTCTATCTTGTTACTATACTGTTGTGTTATAAAAAGAATAAAACATCTGGGGAACAAAATTGGTTTAAGACCCAGAACCTAAAGAATACTTATAAAAGTAGTTTGTGCTGAAGATTTTGCATTTATACTTTGTTCATAACCCCAATGTTTCAAGAGATATGAACATTTGTTTGAAATGTGATAACATAATTTGATTCTGTCAAAAGGCTTAGGCTCCGCCCATTGGAAGTTACAGTACTAACCTCCTAAGCTTAAATAAATAGGAAATCTGTGTTTTATGTTTGTACCCATACCTCTCAATTGCCCAGATGTTTGCAAAATGTCCAGATTTTTGTCTCATATTTTTGGTTTGTTCCTCATAACATTTGTGGTTTTCTGGCACATCAATGGGATTGAAGTAATTAAATAATGACATAAATTTGAGTTTAACATGTCATATCTTTAAGAAAATGCATGCTAACGTAAATCCTGTCATTATAACAACTTTCTAAGTTTATAATACCAATATTTAAAATATGTCTCTATTTTTGGGCCTTTGTCCCTCCTATATGTCAGGCTTTCTTCAGATTTTTTAAGCTAAGAGGTTGAGACATATGCTTGTACTTCAGCTATACTTTCTGTAAAGTAATCCTGCAAAACAATTCTTGTAATAAAATTCCCCTTCTATCCCTGTCATCTTTCTTTGATACCTATGTTAATCCTTAAAAAATGGTTGCCACTATCTTCAGGCAACTGCCAGCACAGACTGATTTATGAATATCTGATTTTTTTGTACATCTGCATTGTTTTCCTCTCATCGTTCACATGCTTTACTACAATGCTTTTAGCTGAACATTTACTGGAGTTTTAAACCTTTTAAGTTAGGGTAAAAAGCAAACCTTGTGCCTTTTCTTGTGAAACCCTCAAACATTAAACTGCTTGTGAGAGGTGGAGTTTAATCTTTTTGTTTAATGAAGTAAGAAGATCTAGCTGTATGCGTCCTTCAGAAAACTGCCAGAACAGAATGCTCACTGATTACATCACATTTTTTTATCCATTTGACTTACCCTGTCCCTTTTATATTCATTAGGTATCAACTCTTGAGTTTTTAAGCTATTACACCAATTTAATTAAGAGGTTATCAGGGACCTGGGGACCCAGGGTTGACAGTGGCTTCTTTGACACTACATTGCTAAAGCTAAAGTGGTTGAGACCTTCTACATTGCCCACCTGATCGCGAAGGAGATCTCCATCTCAGATCTAGTGGTCATTGTTCCCCCTGTACTTCTTCTAGATCAATGAATGATCGTGCCCCATTCCCATTATCCAGTATCTCAGCTCAGCCGATATCTGCAGGAGAGACCCCAAGCGACTTAAACCTTGCACGGATATAATAGGAGGGTGTTGAGGGATAGATTTATCCACAGAGACTCCCTATGCTGTGTGATCAAATCCGGTCCATGTGAGGCAGAGCAGCTGACTCTGTTCCAAAATCTTCATCCACACCTAGCCAATTGAATCCTATTGATGATAACTGTATGATTGTATTTTCCTCTCATCTTAAACTGATTTTCAATTATACTCACATTCACATTGTCACAACCACTAGTTACACACCAAAACACTCACACATCTAAGCCTCCTTTCCAAATTTAACATCTTAATTAAATACAAGTACTTGGCACTGTCAAATGGAACATACACCATTTAGTGAGAAAACATTACAATATGTCAAACTGAATAGCTCCAGTACAAAGGCAACTCTAGGCTTTGATTAGCAGTAGACATGTTGTTTATCTATACTAAAATAATGACCCTTGGAAAACTGGGATTTAATATATTTTAACTAAAACATAAAATCCCACAATAACCCAAATACACATCATAAATCAACACACCTCATAATAATAATAATTGAACAACGCTTTTGTGAGAGGGGTTCTTTCCTCTCACCCTAAATTGTGGAGGCTCAGTTCCCATACTCCTGATGCCCAAGGTCAAGCAAACTTGAAAAAAAAGTACTAAAGAAGAAACTCATCTTAAAATCTCATTCTTTCTCCTTACGTTAACCATCTTCAGAGGAAATACTAAGAAATATGCACAACAAAGGAACAGCTTGCATACTGAAATGCTGATAATGCTTGACTTCAAGTGATAACATTATGAAGCCTTATGAATCCTAGTGTTCTGTTATTTATACTATTTTAATTAAGGAACTTACTTTACATTAAATATAGAGGCTTATAACAGTGAATTTCTAAGACTTGATAGATACTGGTTATCTCAGGCAGTTTAAGATCACAGGAAATTTACTTTTTGAGAAAGTCATAAATATCTATGAAATGAATTAAGTATGCCAATAATACTGAGGCTAAATTTTGAGCTGCAACCCCATCCTGTGAGCATTAGCTGTAAATTTAAAGAAATGAAAGCAATTCACTGAACACACTATATAGACTTCCAAATAGTACAGTAAGGCAAAAAGATAAGCATACTTTAACTTAGTAGAGGGAGAAGTCTAAAGCACAAAACATATGGGTTAAATGTGAAATAAGCCAAATTTAAAAAAATGTCAAATGCGGAACTTGAAAAACCCTAAAACATTCTAGTCATACAAGCATATACCTCAACAGATTTAGTAAGGAGTTTGGGGACAGTAGCAATATAATTTCTTCAGGGGTAAATACTATGGTTGCCTCATCTAGGCCTAAAAAAATTATAGGTAACAACAACATTCCAGCTCCACTTGCATTGTGTGACCTGAATTCCATTTGAAGCTCTGGTGTCTGATAGAACTGGCTTGGGGATGGTGGGGGTGTCTGCCCACAGGGAAAGGGAGATGACCAGGAATATCTAATGTCACAGTCCCTCAAACAAGATGATGTTATGCAAAGGATGGCAAGGGTGAGAATTTGGCTACCAAGTGACAAACATGGCAGTCTTCCTACTGGATATGTGGGCATACACACTCATTGCTGAGTCAGCCTATGAATTGCTTATACCCAGTGTCTCCACCTCCACCATTTCTGTTGCTTACTGCTAATTTTATGTTAATTTCTTAAACTGAGGTGAACATGATTAGATAAACATCTCTCTCCAAATCTAACATCCTCTACACATAACATAACGGGACCCCCATTTGAGAAATCTATCCAAGTATTGGTCTGCATTGAAGTATTCCTCTAAAAATTTAATTCTTTATTTACAGGATGCATCAGTCTGTATACATCAGCCCATCCCTCTTCCCCTTACACTTCCTCACTATCTAGCTCTGTTCTCTTCTTCTGTATTTACTAATTAAAGCATGGTGCAGTACAAAATTAAAATAACTGTATATAAAGTCATTAACACAGGTATATGCCACTCTTTCCCCATGCGTCATAGAAACCCCCCGTCCAAAAATGTCTAGATCATCATCATTATTGAGACAGAGGAGTCTACAAATTGTGATAACTTTTCTACACTTTGCTCAGGTACATGTAAGTGAAATTCGGTGCCAACTGACCTTCACCAACTGACAAATCCAGCCAGCTTTACTTAGGTATGTAAGCTGTAGGCCGTCTTTAGGTTTGCCTTCATGTTGGTGTCTCATCTGTTCAAACCAATCTATGGAGACCACTGGATTTCCTTCCTGCAATGCTTGGTCAGACAACTCCTGTATTTCCACCCCCTTAAGCCTCAAGTCCAGGTATTATTAGAAGATTAATAAGAGACCTATAAAGCTTGGCGCAAATTTCATGCTTCAGTCAGGGTTTCAAAATTTGTTCTCTGGATCCTCACCACTAATACTAAGACTGCAGGGTGAACCACCCAAGAAAACAGCACCATTTTTGTATCTCAATGTAGTTCATTAAAAAATGACCTCAATACAAAAAGAGATCTGGAAAAGTCCTGATATATCAGAACCATGTGGCCATCAACACAGATCCCATGAAGGACGTTAGCATTGTTTCAAAACCAATCTTTGACTGCAAATTTATGAAGCTTGCAAATAACTTTCCTAGATCTGTTACAGGTAGAAGAAGAAAGGTTTCTACACTAATTGTAATGGATCATTATGATTTTCCAGTCAAACTCTGTTGGGGCATTAATGACATGCAAAACTTTATTTTGAAAGTAACTAAACAGATCTTCATTTCTAATAGAGTCCAGTATACCCACCAGTTGAGAATTGTCTCCACTCTGCCTGTTTTCCAAAACATCAATCTTATCTTTTTTCTGTCTAATGCTTTAGGTAAGTCCAGTCCACAACCTTGGAAGCCTGAGTGTTACTTATTAGTTCATGTTTTTTCACTTTATCATGCAAATGATCAAGGTCTTATTTGAAGGACACTAAGACTTCCTGTTAACACCCTACTGTGAACCTTGTTTGCTAGAGACATGGATTCCATCATTCTAAAAATGTTCACCATCATTTATCTATCTCTTTCTGATAACTTATTTATAGGGATCTTTTATCCTTTTACTGAATAGTAGGGGCATTCGTTGTCACAAAATTATTCAGTAAATCTATCAAAGAAATGTAAAAGACCATCGGCATCAACACTCCCTTGCAAAATGCAGATTACATTTGTGATGTTCTTGCATTCACCTTCTTAACACATTGACATAACAATGAACTTTGCAAGTTCAACACATTGCTTTTAACTGAATAGACATCACAACTGGCATATTCTCACAGAAGTCATGTTCAGATTATTGCTGTGTGTGTGTGTGTGTGTGTGTGTGTGTGTGTGTGTGTGTGTGTGTCTGTGCACGTAAAGTCGTGGGTGTGTGCAAGTATGTGCATTTGTGTGTGTGTGTGTGTGTGTGTGTGTGTGTCTGTGCACGTAAAGTCGTGGGTGTGTGCAAGTATGTGCGTATGTGTGTGTGTGTGTGTGTGTGTGTGTATATGCTTGTCAGTCAGTGCTCTGCACAGTGAAACCATCTGGGCAGGCTTCCACATATAGCTTGCTGCATTCATATGCATGAACAGCAATGCATTTCATGGCAACACATAGCATGGTCTCATTTCAAAACAGTTCAGATCATTCTCTGGATGATAAAGTACATTTTACAGTTTTCATATGCATAGCATCTGTTCAGTGTTGGTGTATGTGTATTCATATGTGAGTCAAATACACCTGTGTTTACAGTTCATCTGATTGATGTTCTTGCTCTACATGTGTGCATAATCTGTTTGTGTTGAAGCCTGTCATACAGAGCATGTTTTTCACACATGCTTTGTCTAATTGTTTGTTACTATGCCATACATAATTGCATTTTAATCTGTACTATTGCACCTTTGTACTGATGGTCTCAGTTGGTTCATGCTACAGATGTGCTCAGTGCATGATATCATACCTCTCATGTTATATGTGACTATGCACATTTGCTGTCAATTGCTACTCTGGGTACGTGTGCCAGTACTCAATGTTGATTTGTGTACATGCAAATGTCTATTGAATCTCTGCCTATGAGTAGTTACAAAGTGTGAAAAGCAGGCATATGCATCTAATATATTTGTAAAGAAAAGTATATTTTGTTGCTATGGCATCCACTGTGGTCATGGGTACAGCATGGGTGAGCAATCTACAACATCCCATCTTAGGACATGCCATGTTTCTAATCATATTTTTGGCAAACTTTCTCCTTTCTCACTGTGGAACACCAGATTTTTCACTCAATGCACAGATAATTGCATATCTGGATATCATATAATCTGAGTTTCAATACTGCTTTATTTCTCTATTGATGAACTTTGTGACAATCAACTGTGTTACATTGGATTGAGGATAGTATGATGGCATGAAATCTGTGCATTTATAATACCAGCTAGAAGCTAATACCAATGTTATTGCATTGACTTTGAGACATACCTTGTGATACATGACTGCCAGTGGCAATTATGTGTGGTTGGACTGTTCAAATATTGTGGCATTGGGACTATACTACACCTCAATGTATGCAGTTTGTGCATGACACACATATACATTGCATGATACTAGTGATTGTTGAACCATCACCCTGAACATATCAGATGTATATCTACAAGTGCAGTTATATATTAAGTAAATGATGTACATCCCCATCTTCACTGACAGTGCAATGAAACTACCAGAAGACATCCAGATGTATATTTGTTCTTCTTAAAACTATAAATTGTGAGCCTTTGTACAGATTTGCACAATGTTAGGATGACATGTACTTTTGTTTATGTGTAGTTCAGTGGGGCATGTATTCAGTCATGTGTTACACTGTTGTGTCAGATATGAGAATTGCAATGTGACATTTTCTGACAATGTTTCCCTTGAAAAGCAGAACAACTCTGTGAAAGACTGATGTCCCCACTCTGGGCTAGTAATCAAAGGAGCCTGAATCCTCACCACTGACACTGGAGTTTACTTGGAATACAAATGGATACAGTCAGTATTTCCAGATGCAGCTCTCTGCATCAAGAGCAATTTCCCTTAAGAGCACACAGGAAACACACTCATCCAGGGGACTGGTTTCCCTCTCCCTCTCCCCTAAGGTCCCCAATAAGGCTTCCACTGGCACAGCTGAAGAGTTAAGTCCTCAGTCAAATGTCCAAGCCAAGTCCTCCACCAGTCTCTCTGTGAAACCAGTGGTTCATGTCCTTTTTCCAAGTAGCTGACATACGCACAGTAAGACTTGATTTTCACACACATATACACACACACACCTAGGAAAGCCTGGTACAGATTTACCTGCTCTGGCCCTTCTGCCCAGACTATAAGGTAGTTATCCCTGCCACCAGACACTACAAAGCCAGCTACCTAAGGCTCATGCAAGGGTACCCAATTATATTGAGTGAAATTAATATTAATACAAATGGTAATGTTGACCAAACAGCCAGGTTTCAGTAGTGGCCACAGTGTTACCAATAGATATAAGTACTCTCAAAGGTTAAAACATTCTCTAAAAGACTAGCCGCAAAGAAAAGTTTAAATATATTTAATAATAAATAATAAAAGAACATGGAAATACAAAATATCTATTTACAGTAAACATCAGAGTTTCATTCACAGAAAATATTAAAAATAATACAGTTGGAAAGATTCACGAAGTTACAGAAAAACAATACTTAACTATTTTCACTATATTCTCCTGACTGATCTAGAGAATTAATGTCTGTACCTACTTAATCGAGCAGGGCAAGATGAATTGGTGAGGGATCTGTCTATGTCAGGTTCCAAGAAACAGAACACCCAAGAGACGTCTGTCTCACCTGATATTAAAATATTCTTTCTGTACAGAATGACATCAAGGATTGAAACAATACTAATTTCATGAATTTTAATCGTACTTTGACTTAGAAATGGGGTCCATTCCTGTCATGGCATTAGAAACCCAAAAGACTTGGAGAAATTAAAAAAATACAGAATGACATCACATACATCTGGCCATCTGATGTGTGGTTCCCAAGCAACCCCTCCATTGCTAGAAACTGCCAGGATTTAGCACCTACATGCCAATAATACACACCCAAGAGCATTGCTCAGATCTGGTGCAGCTTCTGAAAGTCATAAAACAATTACAAACTTCTACTAGTCATACAGAGACTAACAGACCATGCTTCTTACAGACAATGCATCTCTGGCTTCATTCAAAACTCTGAGATAAGCTCTTTATGATCTAGGCTCAGTAATTTAATGTCTTACTATTTCTCAAAGTATTGTCGCCTCACAGTAAGATGCTGTCCGGTTCGATTCTCACCTAGAGCGTCATCTGCGTGGAGACATGCGTGAATGGGCATACCTTCATTAAAGGTTATGCATCAGGGCTGGTAACTCGGGCATGTAAAAATCAACTACCAATCATTAGCGGACCTGAGTTCCGCTGTGGTGACCCCTAACCAGGAAAAGCTGAAAGACAGAAACAAACTATTTCTCAAAGTTAGCTGGAGCTGAGCTTAGCCTCTTCTTTTCCAATATCCTCTGTTAACCCACTGTTAGTACATTTTAACACAAGCAACTTTACAAATCCCTTTTCAACACAAGCATCTGTACATATCAGTTTGATATTCAAATAACATATAATTCTTTATTAAATTCCAGTTGTGCTAGCATATGTTACACATCCACTGCCCTACTTCTCCTGGCATAGCTGGCAATACCTCACGTCGTCACAAAGACTTAGCTGTACTAAAAGTAATATTTTTCCTGTAGCATACAATGTGAACTACTTTTGCATCTTTTCTGCTTTTGGACCTCGGTACCCACCTCTGCTCATAGATGGAGTCCTTTTGATGTTTACTCTCATATCAGACCCAATGTAACAAACTTTAGAGCCATCACTAGTGACAACTCACCTCTGCGAGAAATTTTGCATGAGGCATCCTTGTGCTGTGTTGTGCTGTGCCCTGCAGTACTTCTGGGTATTGCTCAAGTCAAGATGTAGAATTCAGCTTTAAATTATCCAAAGGAAGTTTGATTGTTGTAGATATTGCCTGGCTGACCATTGATTGACTTTGGAATGAAGCATTTTACCACATTGAATTTTCTGTTATATTTACCTTCCATGTGAGGTTTTACAGAGATGTAAGTCTGAAATATGTGAATCACTGTAACTTTGGGACAGCTTTTGTTCAGGCATTAGCTGTCTATGATCCTGCCCTTTGTTGATGTCCTTGCATAGTACAACCTGCAAGGTAGGACCTCTGTACATGTTCATATATGTCTATACATCAAACTGCATGGCATTATTGTTGCATCTGTGTAAACCATTTGCACTAATATGTTTAAAATGACCTTGTGTTGTTGTCAAATAGTTTTCAAAGCTTGACTTCAGTTTCTGTTCACATGTGCATCCTGTGATTGGGTCTCATGACTCCGTATCAGAACTGTTGCACTCAACCTTACAAGCTCCAAATCTGAGAAAAAAATATATTTGGTTCCAATCTGTTCATCCACCCATCCATCCATCCATTGCTGTAGAGCTGCATCTGACTCATATAGTGACCAAAATAATGTTCACTGCCTTCCAGAGAGTTCCCTAGGCAAGTAGGGAATGGTAACAGATTGCCAGCAGGGGTGTAGCAAGCAAATTCCATTTTGTACACACAAGCTCTGAGTGCTACCCCCCCCCCCCCCCCCCGGACACCTATCACTTAAAAATGGACACATCCTTCAAAATGCTGCCCCCCAAACACTTAATAAAAGTAAGTAACATTTTCAGCTGATCATTGTAAAACTAATAAAAATGTTGTTTTTAGATAAATAATATTGCACTTGTTAAAGGCATGCATTTAGACAGTTGTAGACATAATATGACCCGAAAAAAAGCCATGTTGATGTGATGCTCAGAAATAAAATTGTACTAAGTAGTGTACAGAGTATGCCTGGTTACACCCTTGATTGCCAGACCTTTCTTCCATATTGTACATGCACACACACACAGACACACACACACACACACACACACACACACATAAACTACATGTACTTCTGCAGTCAATTCAGTTGGCCAGCCCATATACTGCACATCTATGGGATCTAGGATGAAAATGGATTACCTGGAAAAAAACACACAAACATTCAGAGAACATGAAAAACTGCACAGAAGGCTTCCAAGAAAAAACTGAACACGACAAATTCTTACTGTGAGGGGACAATGCTAATCATTATGTCACTTTGCTGCCTGTGATTCAAGTAATAAACTTTTAATTTAGAAACTTGTGTTAACGGATTTAAACATTACTGTGGATGTTTCTTACCTTTCACCTTTAATGTAGGAATCACACCTCTCATACCCAAATAACTATCTCATACAAGAAGTGCAAGCTTTGTTATGATGAGTCTGCAGCTTTACAACTACTCATTGTAACCATATGCCAGGAACTTTAAACATCACAGGGAAAGCCAGCTCTTTAAGTGAGGGTGCAAGTCCAGAAATTTTACAATGTGCTGCTTTAGCTATGCCAGGAAATATGCAGAAGAGGGGCTAGTTTCATGCAGTGGACAGTCTCCTTCAAGTAGCAGTCACAGTGATGCATGCTGCATTGTTGTATAGTAAACACATGCATCTGCAACATCCATTACTGCAACTACTAAACAGGAGGAGCTTATGGGCAGTATATAGGATATAAAATAACACACAGATACACACACACACACACACACACACACACACACACACACACACACACACACACACACACACACACACACACACCTGCCACTTGTAAGACTACCATTACCATAGAGAAGGAGTCATCACGTCAGAAAGGATGCAGTTCAAGTAAGAGTTACTGTCATGAGGTGATTTTTATATGATATGGCTGTACCACAGTGTTTTAAGCCATTGAACACCGTCTAATGTAACCACTGACTGGAATGGTAACATACAAGTGCATGCATGTGTATCAGTGTATAATTGAGTCCTTCCCTTTCTTCTTAAGGCATCCCTTTTACTACTACATTACCATCATATTTCCAGGAAAGATTTTATCCACAGTAGCCACCATGTCATACTAATGATATACATTTTGTATGGTATCATGTTAGATGTCTTAAGAAAATTTTAAATAGAAAAATGGATCTGTAATAATTCATATATATTAAATCTGGGCAGACAATGTCAAAGAAATGCAAGCAAATACTTAATTCAGAAGTCTATAGAGCTGACATCATTCATCTCTAAAAATATACATCTTCAACTTCATGTCTCATCATTTTGGATAATGAAAAGCATTGCATATACACCAGTGAAGTTAACATTCTCATCTGTATAGCAGTTAATCTGTTAATATAGCAGATTTTACATGTAGAATAGTCATTTACCTATAATATATAGAGTCTGAGATAACTGACAACAGTGTTAAAGTCCAGGTGTTTTCAGATCCCTATGTCTTTTCTAATTCAGACCTACACATGGAAAATGTTTTTAGAATAAAATCGAACCATATGTCCTTACCACATGTAGGCCGTGGAACAGTGCACTGCTTCTTCGTACTCGAACCGTTTAATGGGATATTTGGTAGTGATCCATAGTGTGGTCTGTATTGCAAGAAACCATCTCTTTGATGTGTTCTTCTTTGCTCTATTTGGAGTTTCAGTTTTTCAATACGCTCTTTTGAACGATAAATGAAATCAGGCCGATATAATTCAAGTGCCTCCTAAGTAGAGTAGAGGATTACAGTCAAATTATGTTCTAGTGCACCACACTAATACATGCATGCAAATTGCTTCACTAGTAATCTTTAAAACATAAAAATAAAACAAACATTTTGATGAGTTATGAGACATACTTAGATATCCATTGAGATATAACAGTAAATGATAATGTAGCCCTTTTCAAATACTTAGAGTGAAACATGGAAACATGGTCAAACCCAAGAGCAAAATTATGTTGAATAAATCACACTTAGTGACAGTAAAACAGCACAATGTATAAAATGAGTAAGACAATCATGCAGTTACATTTTTGAAACCTTACTATACTTGTCTGAGGCACATGTCTGAATTACAACAATGGAACGTTTTTAATATCTATCTCTTCATTTCTGATACCAATTGGGCAGACACACCATATACCCTTATGTCTTTAGGAAAATGATACTGCCTTGCCATTTTACCTTTAGTTTCAGTTCTAAAAGGATGTCTGCAAACCCTCTTCCCATGCTGTAATACCATTTTGTCATGTCAGAAGGTAGTGGTGTAATATGCAGCACCCTTATCACCTCTGACTATTGTTTAGCTGTGACTCCTTTCCATAGTCAGTATGCAGTTTTCACTTAGCAAATCCTTTCATTTACAATGAGTAGCATGTGCTTCTCCATCCAAAGCAACTGGCCGTGGAGTGAATCATATGTCAACATTCACAAGAAGACTGCAGCACACTACATCAGTCTGGATCCAATTAATGACTTTATTTTGTCCGCTCTGCATACCCTATGCACTTTCACAATGCATATGACAGAGTAATGGGAAATGGAGGTGGGGTGCAGAGTAATGGGTTTGTTTGTTGGATTCAAACATGGAATATCCACTCAGTTAAGAAGATGTTGCATATAAACATGGAATATCCACTCAATACCAGATACTAGTTATTGTATCAATAAATGAGATTTTGTGGAATGGAACTTTTTAATTGTAATTAGACATGCAGCCATTCACTGTCAATGAGAAATAATTCTGAAAATAGGTAGATACTGATCTTTGAGGAATGGCCTAGTGGCTTTCCTGGGGAAAAAAATTATCATGTATTTCCCTATAGCAGAGAAGCATTACTCAGGGCCAATACTTATCCCTGAAATTGTGAACAAAGGGTACAATATTATAGACATTAGACAGACAGGTTCATAGGTGAATACTAGGCTACTGCCCTGAAGGGCTATTTTAAGCTTAGCCAATAACCTGAAGTCAGAATTAAACTGTATAATTTGTGTCTACAAAGTGAAGAGTTTAACAGTTATAGCAAACATAGCCCAAATGTGTCTCTGTAAAAACAAAAGAAGTGATTTCAAACAAGATTGAGCAATGAGTTGATGAGAGTAACATATTTTGGTTTAAGATGTTTATGGTACTTCATAAGGGACTGGAGTAAATTTCACTGTATATGTATTAAGGCGCACACAATTTTTTACTGTATGCTGAATTAGTGTTCAACTCCTGGTGCATCTGAAATAATATATGTATATGGCAGACACTTTCAACAGCTCAGTTTGGTGTGTGTGTGTGTTTATATGCATGAATTTTTACAGTTCCTAATTATCAGGCCCCTGAGTTGCTTGCTTCATTACAATTTGCTTGAATCTCACAGTGTTCTTTCCAGCTTTATATATATCTGAAGAAATACAAATGGGACAGTTGTGTTCTTTTTAAATAAATTAAGTCAGAATGCCTATTTATAATAGTCATTGTAGAATAAAAATCATCATTAGTGTGTTGCCATGTCTACAACTCAATGACTTTTCTTCCTTTTTGTTGAAAACATGGGAATACAAAGACGATATTGAGATCTGGCATGTTCACACAAGTATTGCACACATCTGTCATAGCTCAGTAGTAAAAGCTGCTGGCTAGCCATACCACATTGTCAGCAGCAGGGTATCCCTCCTAACTAAGTAGAAGGCTATCTCCTTAGGAGAAAGAAGTCTGCATTTCCTGTCATCTCTCCAGCTATCAAGACCCTCTTCTGAATAATATTCTGCAATCAAAATAGGTGGATATCATTAATTTGCACAGGTAGGGCTGCCATGAGCTAGTATCATCTGTGATGACCAACACAATACACTGTCCACCAAAATATCCAGTGTTTTCCAGAGGCAGTACTACAATATACATGACACACTAGTTCCAGTAAACCAGTCATGTTGATTCTGATGTGCATCATAGAGTTTGAGAACAATTTTCAGCCAGTCTGACTGTAATATGCATTCAGTATCGCTTTTGTAGTGCAATAGTAGTTAAAAATAATAGAATAACTGCAACGTACATTTATATTTAAGGATGTGACTCTCATAGTTGTCTGTTGAAGTCTTCTGTGTAATAGAATTTCTTTTGTGGTAGTTTATAAAACCTTGGTGTTTATTTAAATGCATGGCCATGTTTATGATCCTGACATACTGATTATACAAATTATAATTATTGTGGATACCATTTTAGGATAGTTTGCTTACTTAAGTTTTTATCACCAAGCCCACTTTTCAATATTGTTAATTTTACTGCAAAAATGGAAAAACTTACTGATACTAATTTTGATATTATCAAGTTTGCTATAATTAATGAGTTGCTATCTACAGTGTATTCAATAATTTCCTAGCTAAAGATGTAATTGTTTTTTATATATGTATATATAGAGAGAGGGAGAGAAAGAAAGAGAGAATGTACATGTATATACATATGTTTTCTTAAGTTAATAATTCTATTATTATAACTGGTCTCTCAAACCAAAGACATTTTATAATCCACTAAATTGGCCATGGCTTGAAATGAGCTTTTACAAGTTAAATAATGTGCAAGCATGTCTTACGCACAGTAGATGAGTAGCTACAGGTGCCTTATTCAAAGGAATAGTTTCTATTAGTGAGTAAGAATCTGGCCAGACATTACATACTGATATCCCATGGAGACAGAATTACCCGAAGCATTTAAATGACTGAAAGACTACTTGATGCTTGCAGTTTTTAACCACCTGATGATTAATATCTGTAAATCATTAATTAAACATCACCATGTCCAGAAAACTACAATTCCCTGCTGGCAGAAAGCTAGTGCTAATAAGCATTATGTTAGCGTGGCAGTGAACTTAGAATGTAAAATTATGACAACATTTTAGTAACACCTTTTAAATAAATCAGATGCAGGACTGGACAGAGAAATACAACAGCGAATATTGTATGCCAAGGCATGTCTTGATGAGTCACTCCTGGACATTTCAGTTTAATTTCACAATGTTGTTTTCTAAATTTGTAATACACAAATAAGTGAAACCCAACAGCCAGTAATAATAATATACCGGTATTTCATCCACTCTCTGTTCTTCCTCTCAAAAAATCAAATTTAGCAGATAAACCTTTTTATTTATTATGAAAAATAAACATCAACTACCCACCCTCTATAATGGACATGAATGCATTGCACAACTGTTTTAAAGTTAAATTGTTAAGAATTTATTGAGTAAATCAAAAGAAATAGTGCATCTACTACTGTTAATTTCAGGTCTGTTGCTTAAGTGTGCCTTGCATGTGAGAACTAGCAATAAGAGTTCGCAAGTTTTGGTTAAATTGAATTACGCTCATAGGTAAGTACTAGGCCAACTGCTCTTGTGGGCCATTTAAGCCTAGTTATTTTCCTTTTCAATGGTGAGAATCACACCCTGTACCTTGTGATTGTGAGATAAACACCTTAGCCATTATACTGTTTCCAACTCAAATCATCTGCCTAATACAATACATACTAGAAATATGATACAACTTAACTGCTTCTAATAAATACTCATTTATTTTATTAGCTAGGATTTTATAATCTGTAATGATGGTGACTTTAGTCTAAAAGTTATTACACAGAGGGTAAAGAGACATTTTAAAAGCAAAACACAGTTACAATGTACTTATTGTTAATACTGTAAGATGGTCATAATCTAAGTCTTAGAAATGATATGCCATGAACTGACTGATCAGGATGAAAAGATGACATATAATCAAACCAAGATATTTTGATACACTAGATTTAACATTTAGTGGGGGTATGAAGGAACAGACTTGGAAAGTGTGAAGTGAACTAACAATTAATTCCAACAGATCCAGCCTTATGGTATTCAGCACACAACAAAAGCTTGCAAAGAATCCCACAATTACAAGAAAAGACCACTAAAATAATAACATACCACTGGTACCACACAAATATACCTTGTGATCTCATTAGATCCAACTCAGTATTTAACCCGCATGCAGAAGTAATTATTGCCAAAAACCTTTAACTCACTTAAACTATGTTATCATATTTCCCACCTTCTGAATCCCATAGCCCGATAAGTTTCAGATAGAAATGTGCTAATACCAAAACTGGAATATGAGATCCCAGTACTGCTACAATGCTCAACTACTAATACACACAAATTACAAACAGCAGAGAGCAAAATCTGCCACTTTGTTCTACTCACTAGAAAAAAAAAACATACATCATCACAATCTTTTAAGTACATTCAAATGGCTGCCAATAACAACCAGATCAAGATCTATACTACATATTATGATCTATAGAATGATGGGCCAGGGATACTGTTCCTTTTCTTATCTAAACTAGAAATTAAAGTCCCCCACATACACATGGGAAACCGATGAAGTGTGTAGTACCATCATCAGATCATACTTTAAAAGAGTTTTCTTATCACAATCTTGAACTACACAATTTTGAAAATTATATTTCTGGGACAATAATACTGACAGACCAAAATGATAAAAAAACAGAATGTTTAAAAATCTCAAATACTCAATCTCCCTACCAGTATGAACCCAGGAATAATTGCAAACATGGGTCCTGCGAAGGGGAAGTCCTGGAGTTCAATATTGTGGTCTTCAGCATTTTGACCTTTTGATAATATGAGATCAGGATTATGATTTTCAAGACCATGTGGTAAAAAGTAAACTGTGATAATAAACCTAAACAGCAATGAGCAAAAGGCCTGGAACCACATCCCAAACTGTATATGATCCCAGAAAGCATTAGACACATTCAAAGCCAGTTTGAAAGAACATCTCCTGCAAGACACTAGCTGCACCTGCTTTTCTGACACTGGATTAAAGCTCCTACCCTACTAACTAGTCTCGTCCTAATAACTAGACACAACATATCACATTTACAACCATTCTGAAAGAGGTTACAACTAGATAACAGCATATTACATTTAAAAACATTCTGAAAGAGTTTCATTACATACTTAGGGAACTTAATCCCTAACTCCATGTTAATGATTCCTGAATTGCTATTTTAATGTCTTTCACTTTTCCTACCTCTTTACAATGTCTTTCTAATAACTATATGATTCCCCATTCTGCATGACACTTACTGCAATATAAATTGTAGTTCTAACATTTTGCTTTTAGCACTAATTGCAATTTACTGCAAATTTATCTGTAATTCACTTGTTGTCAACTTTAGTCCAGGTCATAGCATTAAAGGGGCAGTAGACCAGCCAACCTGCCTGGTCAACAAATTGCAAAATAATTTAAAATAAATATTACAGAGCCATCTGACATGAAATTGGCATAAAGATTGTAATAGTAATGCTAAACACAGCAGAAGAACTTAATATGTACCTGTGCATATCTCACTGATAAATAAGTAGATGTGTTGTTGTTTTCCTGTGAGCCGCTGTCTATGCCATAACTACTATTAGTTCATTACATGCCAGCTCTAGTTAAACTTATTTTGCCATTCTATGAAAAAAAAAAAACATTAGTGGGTTATTAAGCTTGTCTAAGAGTTCAGCTGGATAACCAGGATGAAGGGTAAAACACTCAATTTCTTTGGCTGAGACAGGTTTTGTCTAAGGTGTTTAGAAGGGAGTAAGAAAAAGGCTTTTCCATACTTTTAACTAAGTTCTTTATTAATATAGTCATAATATCTAAGTTCTTTTCACTTTTACAATGTGGTAATACTGCAAAGCTTATGATATATTGAAGTCAACTGATTAAAATGCATTTTACCCTGTGCCTCCATAGAAACAGTACAGTTAACCACACACACATACAGACACGCACAAACACACACTCACTCTGCAAAGTAAACCAGTTACTGCTTATAAACTGAGCCAATAACAGTATTTGTCTATTAATGCTGTATGTCTATGTTGAATTTAAGGATTTGCAAACCAGCAGCTTTGTTTGTTGTGTTTTTCTTGTTTTTTTTTTTTAGCACAGCTGAAAAGTTGGAGCTTGCTGTGTTAGTTGTGAATTAACCAAGTCAACAGCTTATTGTTCTGGATTTGGTGAATGTGGTGACCACAGAAGTACAGGTACAGAAGAGTTTACTGATGCAGCCAGACAGTGAGAAAGTCATTCAGCACTGGTTGACTCTTTGACAAGGTATGCAAATGTTATGTAACAAATATAAATGAAGTATGTAGGACAGTATAACAAACTTCCCATATAGGCTACCTTCCACACATACTGTATGAATATGCACAGTAATGTAGTTATGTGGATCACATTCCAATACCAGGCCTGAGGTTATGGCCAGGCAAAGCTGCATTCATTTACTGTTGAAATCTGACCACTACTAGCTGACCACCTAAGGACAGGGGATCTGGGAAAGTTTGTGACTGGAATTGACAATTGAGGTTAGGTGTTGAAAGTTGTGAGACCATGATGCCCTCTGTCCAATAGACAGCAAGTGTTTTTCATTGGACTACTTCTGGGTTATACAGGGTATTTCCAAGACTGCTGACTGGGGGGCTGCTGTGCATTTGTGACAAGGGGATTGAATTGCTGGTCTGTGGTGGAAGATACGAACATTACAGCATTACAGAATGTAGGTGATTGGTATCCCTCAATCAGGAATGTATCTGGGCACTGAGTGGTGTGGAGCTCATTAATTGTGAAGGTTTTGCCTATGGTGCACAGAGTTACAACCAAGGATACTTACTACTGCAGGATCTATCACCTCTTTGCAAAAGCCTGCAGCATTTGCAGATGTTAATGCATGCAGTACAGGGTAAGCATGCCTATGTGCTTAGAGTAAGATGGAGCGAGTCACATAATCGCACAGTTTTGTTTTACTTTTCATTGTAAAGCCTCCATTTTTATTTTCTATGCTATGCACCTGTTCTTCCTTGATATTTGATCAGGGTGTGACCAGAGGTACTCACTTAACCAGATAGGTCCTTCCATTTATTAATACAAAAAGTATTCTTCGTTTATATTTATTTTGAATTTCTCTTTTCAGACTGTCTCTACTTACCTACAGCATGCACATTTAATTTTCTAGTATCTGACTTGAACAAGTTAAACAGACAGAACTTTTCATTTATTAGTGGAAGCATATTCTATTTGACATTCCCTTGTCTAGGGTGTTTATTACAATGTGCCTGTTGTGTGACAAGATGATGATTTTCATTTATTGTTTGAAGTGTGCTCTGTATTTCTATCAATCTACTCATTTAATTGTATAGTGATTTTCACTTATTCATTGTAAAGTATAGTCCATATCTGCCTACTGTTTGAGTAAGTCATCTAATCAGATGATGATTTCATTTTTATAAGGTATG
Organism: Protopterus annectens; assembly: GCF_019279795.1. Taxonomy (NCBI): domain Eukaryota; kingdom Metazoa; phylum Chordata; order Ceratodontiformes; family Protopteridae; genus Protopterus; species Protopterus annectens. The sequence continues at coordinate 411,782,832 of NC_056748.1, read as the reverse complement.
CTCCATCTGCAATTCTGTTAGAATATGGTGCACATTTTTATTTGCCTAGTATATGATCTAAACAAGTTACTTAAACAAAGAATATATTTTATTTACTCATTCAGTATGCTCTGTTTGCATTTGTTTGTAAAAAAACAAGCTGGTAAATACCCAGTATAGAGTTCCAAACAAAACAACCCAAGAATAAAAGTGAAAGGAACTCACAAAGTGATGTAAAAACAAGTTTAATAGTAAAGCTGTCAAGATAACACTATTCTTCATATAAAACACATTATCATATATACACCACATGAACAAATTCAAACCAATAGAAGCACAGCAATAATAAAATAATTAAACTAAGCAACTGAGTACTTGTTTCATGGAATAAGAAACCTCCTCTTGAGAAATGAGGTTTGGTAACAAACCAATTTGTTCAGGGACTCCTTCAGGCGGGGGTTAAGTAGAAATGGTAATGGGAATTAAGAGGTAGGGGAAGAAAGCTAGCTGGGGGGGTAAAAGGATTAGATGAGAATGTAGGAGGACTGGAAGGAAATCAGGTAAGTGTAGGAAGGGTCTTACTGGGTTTTATGCAAGTGTAACTAGGTAAGGAATCACATTTTGGCATGAACTTGCTACAGTGCAGGTATATGTCTGAGACGGCCTACAGGTATAGTAGGTGTGCTGAATTGATCAGGTAAGCCTTGGACTAATAGTCATGTGATGGAGGAGTAATAGTTTGTAATGGGTGTTTTTTATTTTTTTAATATCCTCCCCTTTTTGGCTTTTCAGGTGGTCAGCCATTGTGGTAGGATTTGGGAGAGGGGTATATTAAGTGATCAGGGTAGGGACATGGCAGTGGTAGTGGCCTTTATTAATGAAATAAAAGAAGTAAATAAATAATAAATTAAATTAGTGGGGGAGAGGGGGTTGGAAGCAATGCATTACCCGGTGGGGGAATTATGCAGGGGCACTTGCTTGGAGAAATTTCTTTCACATGCTTCCTGAGATGACTTTCCCTTGGCTAGTTCACAGGTCAAGTGTGGATTCATTGTTGTATAGTGGTTAGGCTATGTTGGTGGGGTGGTATGCCATTGAGTAAGCATTTCCAGGTATTTAAGATAGAGTGTGAAAGGTCTTTTGCATAATAAACGCTATTATTTGCATGGGTGATGGTGGTTTCATCTTGCAGTATTCCGGCAGTTGGGAGATGTTTAGTTAAGCAGTGAATATCTTTTCGAAGGCTGCAAGCTTCTTTGGTATAATAGTTGTGTTCCACGCATGCACAGTGGGGTTCTAAGCCATTTGCCAGGGACACAGGTTTGCATGGACAGTTGGTCCATGCTGTCCAGTTTGAAGTACCAGTTGATAGTAAAATTCAGCAGGTGAATACAGGCTTGGGGCACTTGTGAGGCAGTTGCAGTTGTAATGTGGTTACAAGCATATTTTGAACTCTAAAATATTTTTAAGAAGTTTATGCTGGCACTTAATAAATGACATTTACAAATGCCAGCTCAGACTCAGATATTGAAGGCATCTCATAACATTTGGACATTTAAATTGCACGTGACAGGCATTTTGATATATGAATTACTATACAATTACCAGTAATATTTCTGTTGGAGTTGTATTCTGGTATGAAATCTTATCAATTTTCACTGGTCCTATCAAACAATTTGATGAAGGAACTGTATAAAAAAAAAGACAGACATTTGAGATTTGGAATTCATATCCACCAGAAATTCATGCTAATGCAGAATCTGTTATTTTATCAATTTTCTTAGTTTGTAAGCAGTATTTGAAATTGTGGTCTTGGTGTCAATTTTATTTCTGGCTTTGTCCACATTTCTTGTGGTGACTTTTGACTGAGAGGGTTAAGGTTGTGAGCTATACTTTGTAGGGTGCAGGAGGGGATCCGTTCAGTGTGTGTGTGTGTTTTTAGTGAGGGCTGATGATTTCCTTGGAAGAAGCTCCCAGGAGCAGGAGTAAGTTCAAGGAGAAAAGCATGGACGTAGAGTAACAGTCATTAATCACGCATGTGTGTAACACGATTAATGGTTTGAAGGAGCTTCATTATTCTTGATGGCAATATCTCTCAGCTGTACATTTTTTTGACTAGTATTCTTGGCTTGATCCACATAAAATTTGTGATTTTTTTAGGATTTTGTGGCTAATCAGTGAGGACTGAGTTCACTGAATGTTGACAGTTATTTGAGTTTCGGACTTCATATCCTTCAGAAAATTTGTGGTATCACATGAGCTTTTACTCTAGCAACTTTCTAGGCTTATGAGAGAAATATTTAAAAATGTGTCCCTATCATGAGGCTTTGTACCCCACAGCTCTCCATAGTACAAATATTCATGGAAGGTATACATGGTTGGCTCCTATTTTAGTCTGTTACTCAGAAACTTATGGTTGCTGGCAAATTGGTATTGAGGGAAGTCACTAGATAATGTCATACATTTGGTTACGACTTAATATTGGTCAGGTGATGCAGGCTAATGCAAATCCTGTTAATCTAGCAACTTTCTAAGTTTACAAGATCAAAAATCTGTATCTGTTTTTGGGTCTTTATTTCCATTGTTCTAGGTTTTGCAAGGAGAGGATGGAGATATGCGGACATATCATAGTTTGTGAAAAAAAAAATGAACAAAACTTTGTTTGAGTGAATTCCTTGGAAAACTTTTGGGTTGTAGTTCAAGCACTGGGAGTAGGGGCAGGTGTTTGAGTTTGGACTTAAAGTCCTGCAGTGAAGGTACATTAAAGCAATCGGGTACATTATCTACTGGCTCAGGGTATGTGAGCAATTTTTTAAAATAGGTCTCTAATTAATTTGCCTCTGTTCTTACATTAGGGGTTATTCATTTTCTTGCTGTAAGAGTTTGGGAGGTTTCATCTTGATATACTACTTTCTACATTGAAAAGCTTCTAAGCAAACTAAAACCCTGCTGCCTGGCAGTAAATCAGATGCCAAATGAATTCCTAAAAATAGCTGTCCCATCCATTGCCTATCCTATCTCTATACTAATCAATCATTCCATCACCGAACAATATGTACCCCTCCTCTGGAAGGTTGCCCACATAATCCCCCTTCACAAGGGTGGTACCTTCTATCCAATATCCAGCATAGCTTTTGACCACAGTACAGTACAGACACAGCCTTATTATCATTCAGAAATACTATTCATCACCTCATGGACAATAGAGAACTAGTCTCCGCTATATTCCTGGACATGTCAAAGCCTTCCGATACAATTTCCCACCAACTTCTTCTTAACAAACTTACTTCATGCAATCTCAGTGATACATCACTGTCTTTATTCCTCAGTTATCTTTCAAACCATGAACAGGCTACCAAATGGGAGAACAATTTCTCACCACTACTATCAGTATCCACTGGTGTACCCCAAGGTTCAATACTTGGCCCATTTCTCTTTATCATTTTTACTAATAACATTAATACAGCTACCTAACTTGCCACAGTCATTCAATATGCTGATGATACCTCCCTAATCTGCTCCACTCCTTCCCCACAAGAACTGCAAGTAAAAATGCAAAAAGCTTTCCATGAAATAGAAGCTTCCCTATCACACCACCAACCAACTCATGTTAAACCCAAATAAGACCAAGCTACTAATTTTCACAAACAAAACTGCAAAGTTCTGCTCCCTACTACTCTCTATTCAATCAACAAATGGTATTGTTCCAACTTCCTAAGCAAAGCTCCTAGGTATTACAATTGATGATTGCCACAAATTCGATATTCATATTTCCCTAACCTTCAAAAAAGTCTGTTCTAGAGCCAAACCTTACTTAACACCCCATGCTAGGCTTCCCACAGCAAGATCTCAACTTCTCTCTACACTTATCTACTGCTCTCATAATTTTACCAACCTGTGCAAGTCTGACCTTCAAAACCTAGAATCCTCCTATAACAAAATTGCTAAATTTGTCACTAACCATCCCTACAAAGCCCACCACTGTGCTGCACTTCATCAACTTAACTGGCTAGAGCTTCCCAACCTTTTAATATCAAACCAACTTATACTCACCCACAAAATCATACACAGTCCCAATAGCTGCCCAGCAATTTCAACCCTCGTCTAACTACAGGCTCACTCTAGACCCCTCAGATCTTCAGATAGGCCTCACCTTAATATTGCTAAATTCCATAACTGCCATGGTGACTCCTTCTTTTCTAACAAAATAGCGAAGTCCTGGAATGCTTTGCCCCCGGCTTACAAAACATCTCCTCCTTCTCTTCATTTAGAATAAAACTAAAAGATTATCTTACTAGCAATTGGCTCTGCTCCTGTAGTTCCCCTGGATAATTTCTCTTTTCCAACACTTTTTCCTTTCCCTTTAATCTTCTCACTCCAAATGCTTGTTTCTTTTCATCTCAAAGTAAAGCTTATTTTATCTTTCTTGTTTTGTAAATGTACTTCAGTATGTTACATACTCGATACCATTCATGTATTTGATATGATTTGTTATAGCATTATCTTGTTTTTTGTATTTTTTCTCTATGTATGATGCTGCAATTTTTTCTGAAAATGTTAAATTTTTTTTTGTTTTGTCAATGTGGAGCTTTTCTCCCCGTGTCTCCACTGAAAACGGTCTACTTGCCTAGTCGGACACTACCCAGTCAACAAGTGTAAATAATAAAAATAATAAATAATAAAATAATATACAGGCTAGCCGCTGGCAGGGGGGGGGGGCTAGGATAATGGTCATGATGTTAACTAGCAGATGCAAGTTGTCTAGATTTTGTTGCATATTTTGGTGTGTTTTCATAAAAGTTGTGGTTTTCTGCCAAATCAGGGGGAAGATCTGAGGACTAAATAATGGCATACAATTCACTTTCAGAATTCAAATCCTTCAGAAAGGTATAGTGCCACAAACCCAGTTACTAAGAACAATATTCAAACCTAGCTACTAACAGGAATGTTTAAACTGTGTCCCTACTTCTGGGCCTTTGTTCCTTCTATAATTTTTTTTTTTTTTTGTAAAAAAAAGTTTTCATTTCTTTTGCAGATGAGGTAGCAGAGATGGACGGCCCAGAAGCAGTAGAATCCAGGACATCCTAAAGTTTAAGACAAGTCAGCATCCAAGGAACAAGGCAGCGTGTGGCAGATCAGCATGGGTATGACCACCCCCAAAGTTGGTTGACATGGCTATGATGGAAACTGCTTCTGGAGGTTCAGGACTGGACAATGTTACAGATTTTGCAGTGACCCTGCTTCATTGCAGATAAAGAAAGTTGTCACAAAATGAATGCCTGCTTGTATAAATTCTAATATTGTAAAGTCTAATAAACCAAAAATACCACTTCTGATGTTAATTTAGTGAATGTTACATATGCAAGTTGGTCATAATAATTGTATGTGGGAATAATTTTTCCCTGTAAGGTAATCTGTTAAAATGATTTGCTTTAGCTACATCTGTTGGGAATAACATAGTTAACCACATAGGTTAATTTTCTGGGCTAGCCTGCTTGTAATTGCAGGTTCAGGCATGAGAAATATGAAGGTTCTGTTGGAAAACAATGTGTAGTTTGCAACATTACAGGGGTGATTTTATATGCAACTTTTTGGGTTTGTGGTAACAATATTGGAAATGTTGTCCCTGTTTGTGCCTTTGCCCCACTTTTGCTGAGGGGCATACTTCTGTTGTGGGGCATACTTGTTTATGGCTTTGTCCAGATGTTTTGCTCTAGGAGGGTGAGCGGTATGGCTTGCATGCACTTTTACTGCTATTTGCAGTAAATGGACATTACTTCTGCCCAGATGTGGCAGAATGGAAACATTTTATTTCAAAATTTAGGTCTGTTCTTTAAACTTTGGAGGGTTCTCAGTTTTGAGCTCCCAAATCTGAAAGTTAGCTTAGTGTAGATGTTAAAGGGGGACTAGTGAGTGTGTTGCCTCATAGACACAAGGTAAAGGGTTTGATTCCCATCTTTGATTGGGGTCATTGGGGAGGTCACAGTGCTTGTATGTATGAAGGGACTGAATTGGTAAGGCCAATATTTTGATATCTTCCCTGCAAGTTAACCTAAAATGACTGATAAAGAGGTTCTGCATGTGTTTGTCTCTTGTGAAAATGAGTGACTGAGTGAATATGGTGGATTTTTGGTGGCAGCGAGTGCCATTAATATGTGTACTCTTCTCATATGAAACTTGTTGTATGTTTGGTAATGTTAGGGAAGGGATGACAGTAGCTTTTTGGCGTGTTTTTGGTGTGTGGAATAAAGTGTAATTTTAATTTAATCAGTTCGTACTGGCTTCTCTCCACATCTATAGCATTTCTTTTGGTTTTATTGGTGATTTTCGAGTGCTTCCACTATTTGATTTATGGAAGGGTTATGTTATGTGAAGCCTCCCCTTTTGCAGGCTCTGTAATCTGTTGACAGAAGTATTGAATGGTTTAATCTTCTTTACCCTGATTGTCTCTCCTTCCATCTCCAAGATGAAGAATGCTGCCACTTATAATGTGGTACAAATGGGTAAAAGGCACAACACTTTTAATGGCTCATTAACAAGTTTAACTAGGAAGCTTGTAGTATGGTTAAAATATGATAATTTTATTTATAGAATATGCCTTGTAATGAAATAATGATTTAGTTCTATCTGCCATTGATATTCGTTAAATTGTCAACATGGAATGTGTGGCGGGCCTTTCTGATATGGCGTTTTGAGGAACATTAACTTTTATCAAATGGGGAGGGTTGTCATTAAGAAGTTTTGGTTTATGTGTGTGCAGAGGATTAACAGTTTTCTTTTCTTTTGCAGATGGGGAACTACAGAGTGGGCATCAGTCAATGGCCTGAAGGAAGTGGGCTCAAAAGGATTCTGCTGGGCTCAATGTTCCTGCCTCTGCAGCGGTGCACGATGAGGTCACAGGTAATCCTACTTTATTAGGTACTCATTAAGGCATATCAGAGTCGATGTGGTTTGGGAATAGTGTGGGGACAGGTGAGGATGAGGAAGATCAGGTGCAGGATGAAGCAGGTTTGGGGATTGTTTATGGGGAGTTTGAGGTTGTCCATAGGTGGGGTGGAGTCACAACTACATGAGGTTAGGTCAAATTTGCGGGCATGGTAGGTGGGTTTGAATTTTTCTGTGGCAGGGTTAGGTCCTATGGCAAGTCTATGCAGATGGGTTGCTTGGTGGTCTGTGCTACTTTGTGAACTTAGCACTGTTCATCATTGGATTTGGCAGCAGCGGGCAGTCAGTCAGAAGGAGGTACATTATCTGGATGCCCTTCTTATGGCTAGGTGAAGGGTTTGACAGAACATTGTAAGGTATGCATATGTATTGTGGATGTGTGAGGAATGGGTTTCCATGGTTTAAGCAGAAGTATGAAGGTCTAAGCAAGGAAGTGCGTTTCTGGGGTTGCTAGTGGATTCAGGCCATGGTTTATTTTGATTTACTGGATGTGAAGGCAAGAGATAAAAAAAAAAAAAAAAAAAAAAAAAAAAACTTGACCGGTGAAATCTTGGGACAAGGGTCGATTAAGGGTGGATTTAGCTCCAGTTAGTACAGTTGCACAAGTGACAGGGTTAGGTGACATTACTAAATCTCGGACAGTGGTTTATATTTTTGAAGGATTGGGGTAGGTTTGATAGTGTGAAGATTGACAAACTCTGGCTATTGACAAGATAAATTTTGTTGTGAAGGTTGTTATGAAAAAGAGGTCATTGGGTTACAACCTGGGGGTTTTGGCTGTATGGCTATATTGACGTCATTAAAGAGGATGGTTTGTTGGTCAGAAAATGCTATTCTGGTCATTAGTTTTGCCTTATAATAGATAGTGGGAATAGTGGCTAGATTATATATTTTAGGCAGCAAAAGAATGTTGCAGTTAGTTAGGATGGCATGCAGGTGGGTTTGCTTTGTTTCAGAGGGTGTTAGGATTTTTAGTGTTTGTTTGTGCACTTGGCAGGTAAAGACCTGGGAGTAAGGGAAGACCTGGGAATAATTTCAAAGCTACCGTTGGTAATAGGATAAGTGAGGATATGTTTGATTTACAGAGGTTATACAAGGGTATGGGTATTACTTTGTTGTTGGAGAGGCAGCATTGGTTTAATTTCAGCTCTTTAACCAACTAGTTGCTTTGTGTATTTATATGATAGGGCTTTGGGAGGTTGATGACAGAGATCCAGTTTGGTTCAGATAGGATGGAGTACACCGAATGATGTTTGGGTTCAACCTTTTACTGTACAGTTAGGTTTCTTTTGGAAGATTTTGGTGATTGTTCGATAGGAAAGAGGGGGAAAAGCCTGGTCAGGCTGGTGGGCAGAGAAGAGGGGCAGGCTTGTCCCTCTTCTGTTCAACCTCATTTCAATGACTTGGGAAATGGAAGTGAGTGGTTGGACGCTGCTTGATAAGTAAAAGTAAGCGAGCAGTGGTAAGGACTTTGATTATTTGGTTGGATATTTAATTCAATAAGTGGGAAGTGAAAGTGAGTGATAGGACGCTGCTTGATAAGTAAAATAAGTGAGCAGGGGTAAGGACGCTGCTTATTTGGTCAGGGTGAGCAAGGTCACACTGCCTTAGTTAACAGTTATATGGATGTTTATGCTGTGATTAATAAATTAAAATATTAGTCAATAAAGTTTGTTTATGTAAATTTAATAAAGGTCATCAAATATAATTTGGTGTGATGTGTTTATTGAAGGGGAATGGGACAAATGAGGTTTGGTAACAAACCAATTTGTCCAGGGACATCTTCAGGTGGGGGTTAGGCAGAAATAGTAATAGGAATTAAGAGGGTAGGGGAAGAAAGCTAGTTAGGGGGGTGAAAAGGTTAAATGGGAATGTAGGAGAATTGGGAGAAAATGAGATAAGTGTAGGGAGGGTCTTAATATGTTTTATGCAAGTGTAAATGGGTAAGGAATCACATTTTGGGGTGAACTTGCTACCTGCCTTCCATCCCTGTTTTTTGGAACACTGGGAATTGTGTGGTTATGTTATAAGTTTGGGTAGGTGGAGAAGAGGGCAGGCTTGTCCCATTTTCTGTTCCCCTTATCATATTGGATATTCACATCATCCTCAAAGTGCTTAAATTAAATATTTTCTGACACTAGTGCTTTTATTAGAAATAAAGTTTTTTAAGCACTTTGTGGATGATGTTTTTTCAGTATGGCAGGGTAGTAGTGAAACTTTAGAATCCGTTGTTTACATATATTGATTCTACTACTACACTCTTGAAGTTTAAATGTAGTTATTCAAAACCAAATATAAATTTTTTGGATATTAATGTATATATTAAAGGTGGGGTGGCCATGGTGGTGCAGCAGTTAGTGTTGTCACCTCACAGCAGGAGGTCCCCTGGTTTGATCTTTGGCTGGGGTGCCTTCTGTGGGGAGTCTGCATGTCCTCCCTGCGGTCACGTGGGTTTCCTCCGGGTGCTCCGCTTTCCTCCCACATCCCAAAGACATGCTGTAGGTGGATTGGCAACTCTAAACTGGGCCTAGGTGTGAGTGCATGTGTGTGTGTGCCTTCTGTGGAAGGTTGGGCGCCGGGCTGGCACTCGACACCGTAAAACTCCATTGCCAATCATGAGCGGACAGGTGATCCGCTGTAGCAACCCCTAACCGGGAAAAGCTGAAAGAAGAAGAAGAAGAATGTATATATTAAAGGTAATACAATAGTTACTGGAATCTACAGAAAAGAAGCTCAGACTGCTAGATATTTACATAATACCAGTATGTACTCCCCCATATATACAAAGGCATTTTGCGTAGTCAGTTCCTTAGAGCCAGTTGGCTAAATACAGATATACCTGACTGTGTCAAACACCTAGATGAGAGAGCTTAAAGATAGTATTAAACTGTTAGAAGAAAATAAAAAAAAAAAACAATTGCTGAGCTAGACCATATCTTTCAGATACAAAAGAAAGTCTAACTAATAGAACTGTAAATAATATTATGGATAGTACTTTCAGAAATACCTTCAGATACATTGTGCAATATAATGCACATATCGATAGGGTTAAACAACGTACAAGACAAAACTGGTCTATACTATGTACATCTGATGTGGTTGAAGAAATTGTAGGTTCATCACCTAGTTTTGCATTTAGGAAATGTAGGAATCTGAAACAACAGCTCTGTTATAAAGAAGAACAATGTTTTTGTATACCCTAATACAAATAAGACATTTTATTTCCATACGTTTGCCACTTTTAAAACCAAGAATGTGGTTTACTTAACCACCTGTGAAGAATGTACTTATTTTATGTTGGAAAAAACAACAGAATGTTAAAAGAAAGGATAGCCCAATATGCATCAGACATATGTAGGGAGCTGGAAAGCACTGCCTTAGCTAAACATATCATAAGTTCAGATAAAACACATAATTTCACATTCAGGGTTATAAATATCATTGAAAGAAGTATTATAGGAGGGTATACTGTGTCGTGCACTGAGAATGTTGAATATAAATGGATTAAGTACTTTCAGTCAGATATGCCCGAGATAATTATCACTGATGAAGTGACACCCTGACCCATGTGCAAAATGGGGAAAAGGGGGTTGAGGGATGGATGGATGGATGGATGGATGGATGGATGGATGGATGGATGCCCCCTGGACAGAATGATACTATGAGTTTAAAACCTGGTCTCAAGAGAAGGTCTCTTTTTTCCATGAAACAAGTACTCACTTGTTTATTTTAATTATTTTATTGTCATTGCACTTCAATTGGTTTGAATTTGTTCATGTGGTGTATATATGATAATGTGTTTAAGCACTGAAATAGAGTTTTATGTCAAAAGCATTGCTATTAAACTTATTTTTACATTACTTTATGAGTTTCTTTTGCATTTGTATGCCAACAGTATGAGCATGTCTCTTACCAGGGAGATCATTTCATTTATTTATTTATTGTAAGACATATGCATTTCCATACCTGTTTGCATATGGTACACATCTGCTTACTGCGTGGCACTAAGCAGACATTGGTCAATTGCTTTACTGAACTCACTGCACTGTAACAATGGAACATTTGCTGGTGGATCAGGGCTTCTGGAGGTATAGCAGGGATTTATGGCTTAACTGTGATTTGCCACTACAAAGGCTGGGCATCTCTCACCTGTAATGTTGATTTATAAAATATTCCACTGAACATTCTGAGGGTGTGTTTTTGTTTAAAATCTGAATCTCATATGTAGCATTGTAACTGAAAACTGTTGTTTTCCCATTTTGAAGGAATTTAAGGGCCCTTCTGAGCCCTACAATACTTCATATTTCTGTTCTTGTTACTGTATTTTCCAAGAAACTTTGCTATGCTCTCTTATTTAAATATACAGTTTGCTTATGTTTAGGGTTTTTTTTTTTTGTGAATCAGTGGGTACTGTCTGTTTTTTTTTTCCTTCCCAAATCATGCCGACAGACTGGCTTCTTCAAATGATCCCTATCTATCTACTCTTTCGGCTTATCCTGGTTAGGGGTCACTACAGCGGAACTCCGGTCCGCTAATGATTGGCAGTAGATGTTTACATGCAGAGTTGCCAGCTCTGACACACAACCTTCAACGAAGGTATGCCCATTCACGCATGTCTCCACACAGAAGACGCTCTAGCTGAGAATCGAACAGGACAACGTCTTACTGTGAGGCGACATCGCTACCGCAGCACCACCACTGCAGTAGTCCTTCAATCCCTAAATGTTAGCGTTACCATTGCTCTCATGGCTTGCTTTATGCCTAAGAAGGGTAAACCATTAAAGGACAACAATGGGATTCTACTATTAAATGCTTAACTTCTCTTTTTTCTCCCTATTTACGGTCCCTGCTATGAATGAACAATAATACAGCATTTAAAATATTTTAAATTGACTGTTTTTCTCCACTAAAACAGTACCTTACTGTACTGTGTTGGTTTTACTTTCAAAAAAAACTTTTCTCCCACCCAAAAAAAGTCTCCAATTCACTGATGTCATCAAGGGCACTGGATATAGGTAGTTTTCTGGCCATTTTCCTCCCCAAACTGACATCACCACTACCGTCCTATAAACCTACCCTTGTTATGATGTCACAGCTCTCTGGTCTTTCCCCTAGCCATACAGAAAGTAAAGGCTAGAACAAGGAAATGGTACATGAGTCAAGTCTTCTGCTGAGAGCTGTCAATCACAGTAGGTAACAGCTCCAATTACCCTTAGTACTTTGAAAGCTAGGGAAGTTAGGTGTGAAGGGGGATGGGAGATGAGTCAAAGTAGTACAAATTCAGGCTTCACAAAAGGCTGCAGCTTAGCTATTCCAAAAAGAAGCAGCAGTAAAAAGCACTTTGAAAGTCTGTTATGTGGCATTTGTATGGTTTGTGTTTTAAGTAGTCATTGAATGGCATGAAATGTTACTTAAAACTAACTGACTGAAAGACAGCAGTGTCTGCATGTAAAATCAGTGCAGTGACAGGAGCTTTAGGAAGAAAGAAGCCAGTGTGATGTAATTTTTTACATACAAGCCCTGCATTATGGGATACATAGAGGCAGACTAAACAATCAGAATTACATCATGATGCTAGACCCCATGTGGTCAGACTAAGAAATTACATATAAAATATTTAAAAAACCTATAAATAGTCCCAGAGTGGTGTTAAAATGGGGTGGGAGGCTGGCACGATGGTTAAGGTGTTTACCTAAGAGATGCAAGGTGCAGGGTTTGATTCTCACATGGGGTAATTGGCTAGGCTTAAAATGGCCCACAAGAGCGGTTAGCCTAGTACTAATCTATGAACCTATGAACCTATGAAAATGTAGGAAACACCAAACCATGATGAAATAAACAAGTTTTTTGAGTCTGTGGGTGTGGTTCTTCTTTAACTAGTTCACTTACCCAGTTAACAACAACAAACAAAATATTTTTGCTCTGTTTGAATGAGGAAATAATGAAACTTTTTGAAAGGAAAACAAATCATAATTTGATGCAGTTTTGACTTGATCTTTGCATTTCTTAATTGATTTCTTCTTTTTTTTTCTTTATGTATAGGTTCATTTTCAACAAAATTTTAAATTTTACATGGAGAAGGATTTTGACCAGAATGATAATGTTGCTAAGCATCAGATATTCAACAGAGTATATTCTCATTTAAAATTATTCCCATTATACATTCTTTTTAATGCTTTTAGATGTCCTATTATACGATCAAATCTTGATCGAACTTGAAAGCACGAAATGGCAAAATACCAAAATGGCATATAAGCAAATTCTTTCCCTGGGAAAGAAATCACTTGACCGCCTTCATTATTTTGCTGTTTCTGTTACTGTAGTGCGATCACAGTGTTGGCATATTTAAGTAGGGGGGAGTGGGGGGCAAAGCCCCCCATCTTGGGGGGGTGGGGGCAAAGCCCCCCACTTTATGTAATGTTTTAAAGTTTTTTTTTTCTTTTTTGGAACAGCAATTTTTTTCCTGGGAAAAACAATAGCTGTTCTAAGTGTTCGGGATTGTAAACTTTCACTTACATGGGGTCAATAAATCAGCATTTGCTTTTTTAAGCATTTACTGATTTAATATAGACCCTGCTTTTAGTTTATTTCCTTTTTTACTGTTCTAATTATAAATGCTTATACAAATAAAATAATACACTGATATTCCATTTTCCAGAAAAATCATAAAAATACCAACATTTGGACTGGTTGAATGTTATAAAAATCTTATATTTTTTTGTGAAATTTGCTATTATTTGTCAGAGCACTGTTCACCATCATTTGTATTTCTTATTACTTTTTTCTTGCAAAATAATCTATTTTACAAAAAGCTCAAATTAAAATCAGTTCTTATTTTTATCCCTTCTTATTTCTCTCTCTTATGTATATATATATATATATATAATATATGTGTATGTGTGCGCGTGTGTATATATATATATATATATATATATATATATATATATATATATATATATAGATATTTAGATAGATAACTAAAGCAAAATATAGAAGGACTTCCACCAAAATGCAGTGTTGTGGAAAAAACAAATGATAACCAAGACCACCATTGCCAACACAGCCAGGTTACTTCTGTATGAAATGTGCAAACCAGAACAAATTCCAGTGAGCCAAAAAAATATGATTCCAGTGAGCCATAACATATGATAAAACAAGAAACTGCTCTTTAATAAAAAAATGCTCATAACAGAGCTGAAATAAAATGAGAAAGTGGGATAAGCACTTTTGGATTCACAGTAATCCTTCTTCAGATCCATATAAAGCAAATAAAATATGTAAACAAATATATAAAACATTTGGCCAATCAACATTCAGAAATGGACCAATGCCTTCTTGAGAGAGTTATATTCAAAGGAACAGTCTGACAAATAAGAGGCATCTTTTTAGCCTCCTCCCATTTAGGGCTGGCTAAAGTGGGCAGTTCATATTAAGCATGGGAAATCTATATACCTGTAGCTTCCCATCCATGACATCTCCACTAATACAGCTTTGTTTTCAATATCACCTCCCATGTTGTTCTTTTTTATGATGTCCATTGCTCAAAAATGAAAAAAATGTCCTGCATTTTCAAGACTATGCTTCATCAAAGGGTTCTTCAGATCCACTAATCTGATGTCACTTGTATGCTTAGAGATTCATTCCTTAATTTTTCCCACATAAAAACAATTACACAAGTCGCATGTAGCCAGATTGTACCACTAGGAATGTGGTCTATCACCACAAAAATCAATGGTATATTTCTTTCCTTGTATCGGCTGTATAAAGTCTTTTTCCATAGCAATAAATAATTCATATCTATCAAGCTATATATACCTATGTGTGTGTGTGTGTGTGTGTGTGTGTGTGTGTGTGTGTGTGTGTGTGTGTGTGCATGTGTAAAAGAGAGAGAGCGAAAACTAAAATTTTATAACGGAACCACACGATCACTATAACTTACTTTTAACAATCAGAAGCATAATTTCTTGAATTTCAGGTTATGAAAAGAAAATTTCAGTCTTTGATAATAAATCAGAGCCCTTAGATATAGGCATGAATGTAACACTCTCTGCATACAGACAACAGTAGTAGAGGCATCAAAAATATAAGTATCATACATTACCCTTAAAGTGAGTAGATTGCTTGGAATTTTCTTAAATGGAATAGACTTCTCTGAATGGCAAATTTTGTCCAGTTTTCCACTGAGTATTGTTGTGTAGCCTAGTCCAGTATTTGTACTTTCATCAGAGACAAAGCATCGACTAGGATTTCGTTTTCTAACAGGTATTACTCCACAGGATTTTGCAGATGAGCCAGATGTTCTCGATACCCCTGTGGAACATAAACAGCACTGCATTAGCTGCATAGAGGTTGGTGGCCAGATGAATATTTCCTAGAAGTATCTGGAGAACAGAATTATGCATTTATTGTGTTTATTTCATTAACAGTGATTAATCACTTCTATTCATGCCATTCCTGTATAGTAAAAAATAACCATTAAAAAAGACATTTGTAAAACTATGGATATTTAATAGTATAATATCCAAGCTAAACATTGCCTTTTTGCATCTCTAGATCTTGTCAGACCAATGATGTCATTCCCATCTCCCTAAAATCCATCAAAAAGTTATCCTGTAATAATTAAAGTACTAAGTCACCTTTGATTGAACCAGCATGGTTTTAAAAAATATTGCACCAGCATGCTCTTTCCTCAATCACCAATAATAATCAGTGTTATGAAAATGGTGCAATCTGCATAGATATGACAAATACATCTGTCAACATCTGCCAATACAGACTAATACAAATGCAGCTGTACTTTGCATGAGATGATACTTGCAGAAAATGTTTCAAAAAGTTCCAAAATGGCTGTGCTATATCAGTAACTTATCTACTAAGCATTGTGTCACCAAAACTTCAGTAGTATGTTAGGGGTAAGTTATAATCCATATATTTTTTTTTTTTTGCTTTTTCATTAATGAAATTTTCAAAATTATAACTACAAATTACATTTTCCTCTATGTGGATTGATTAGAAATATAGTCCTCTAACCAAATTTATTATATATTAATGACAAACAAAACCTAAACACCCCGCACAGGATTTTTTCAGCCTCTGAACTACAATCTTCTGAAAAAAAAATGTATGCTTCTCCATACATACAAAAGGTTAACTTCAACAGACACAGTTACATTAATTCCTTCCACCATATGTAATTCCAATGGCTTTATCCTCAAATATACATATACCGACATTTGGACAGGACCCACAATATCATTCCATTTGAACACATATAACCAGCATCCAGAATTACAAGCACTATTGAATACGCATTACTTACTACAATATCTACTTTTCACAGACCTTAAGAAATTACCTGTAATAAGTAATTTAACTCCTGTCTTACTCTGCTCAATGCTTTGACTGAACCATTCAGAAAAAACAAAGAAAGGCTTCAGCATGCCTACATAGGGACCATTAATAAATTAGTTTTACTTCTAAAACTGAATACTGTTGTTTCACTCTCACAAAAGCAAATGTGTTCTTGATCCATCTCCAAGCTCACATCAAAATATTAACATTAATGTTCTAGGTTCATAGGTTGGTACTAGGCTATAAGCCTTAGGGCCTATACAAGCCTAGCCATAACAATTTCCTGGATATTTCTTCCGACAATATTTACTTCCCTTCTAGCTTTATAAGCAAAGGCAGTGCCCATCCCTTACACATTCCTTAACTCCACAAAACTGTAGTTAGGCAACTGTGCAAACCAACAATCTTACAATCTGCAATCAGCAGGCCAACACATCAATTAATTATTTCATATAAAACCTTGTCCATAGTAGTAGGCCCTAATCTTTGGAACTCACCATCAGCAGCAGCAGTCTGACACTATGATGACTTTAATATATTTCAAAAGTGCCCTTATGAATTAGCTATTTAACCAAATGAAATTTACAGATGAAAGAACAATGAATAGTTAACTGCTCATAGCAAATGCTTGCTTTACTAACAATGTGCCATGGTCATTACTGCTCTAATCCTTGAATCTAATCAGGCTTTACTAAGTACACTAAAATACTAGACAAATAACCCCTATTCTATATGATTTTAGTAATCATAGCAAAAGCAAG
This sequence comes from Protopterus annectens, assembly GCF_019279795.1. Classification (NCBI taxonomy): domain Eukaryota; kingdom Metazoa; phylum Chordata; order Ceratodontiformes; family Protopteridae; genus Protopterus; species Protopterus annectens. The sequence goes on along the minus strand of NC_056748.1, from coordinate 411,765,796 downwards.
TTTCCCTTAACAGGAGCCATTGATATGTATGTACTGTGAATGGAATCTAAAAATTTACTATATGTAATACCTACCTCATATACTGAACTTTTTACTGTACTCATTTTTGTAGTTTCTTTGTAGTAAAATCTTTATGCAAAATGATGGCATTTAATATTATTTTCAAGTAAGTGCTACTTTTATACACTTGCAAGCTGTTCTTTCTGTAACAACGTTGCGATAAAAATAAAGTAAACGCGTGAAGTAAAATGGTTAGATGCGAGCAGAGCTCTCTTTGGTGGATAGGCTGTGATTAATGCTCCAAAAGAAGGAATACACAAACGTAAATAGCTGTAATTAAATGTTGTACAAAATAAAATACCAGATCCACTACAAGTCAACAAAACTTGTTGATTGCAAATTGGATGGGTCAAACTCTTTGAACAATGTACTCACAGTAACTGTAGGAGATTTCAAATTACATTATTATTAGTAGTGGTATTATTTAAATAGTTTTTGCAAGGGGCAAACATCTTCAGCTGCTATTTTGTGGGGACTTCTAAGGGTCACATCAGTTATATATGCTATTTCCATGTCAAGAATGCACAAGGAAAAAATGCTCCCACCAAGCAGTCATATAATGTAAAACAATACTGGTAAATGCATGTCCAGAAAATGTGATTCCTGAAGTTACATTTCATCAAAAGGTAGGACTCATATAAGTAGAAAAGCTGCATAAAATGGTAAATAGGGTGACTATCAAGGTGAAGCAAACAATCTCGCAATTGTTTTAACATAACTATTTATTTATTTTATTTATTTTTATTTTACATTTGTTGACCGGGATAGTCCGACTGGATGCATGTCCATTTTCAGCGGAGGCCCGGGGAGAAAAGCTCCAAGGGTAAGCAGATACAGCATTACATAATACCAGCATTACATATTACAAACAGATTATTTACAGAGATTACATAAGTAAGCAAGTTAAACAAGTTCCACAGGTTAAAGTTAGTCCTGAGCACAAGTCAGGATTAAATTAAATTACACAGTAAACTGGTTAACAGATTTTTACACATTTGAGTTAGCCAGGCTTGATACATTGACATAGCCAGTTAAGTGACAAATGTTGTTTGAGTCTAGTTTTAAATTGACCTAAGGTGGAAAGTAAGGTAATATCAGCTGGAAGTGAGTTCCAGGATCTACTTACAGAGTTTGCAAAGAGACAATCACTGGCTGTGTTATTAATTTTGCTAGTCTGAATTAGTAGTTTGTTAGAGGATCGAAGTGGTCTAGGATTGTTATAGGGGGTGATAAATTTTTTAAGTGCAGGAGTATTGTCCGGATTATAGAGGATTTTATAGGCCATAATCAGTTGGTTATACTGGATTAGGCTAGGTAGTTCAAGCCAACCAAGCTGATTTAGATTGATGCAATGATGTGTCCTAAAAGGCAGCCCAGTGGCAAACCTGGCAATGTGGTTGTAGCAAATTGAGAGTTTGTTAAGGACAGTCTTGTTCAAATTTGAGAGTAGAGGGGATGCATGCAGAAGGGTTGAAAGAAGGTGAGAGCGAGCTATGGCAATTTTAGCTGGAGGGGTTAGGAAGGCTTTTATTCTGTAAAGTGACCCTAGTTTTTTATTGATGGTTTTGATAGTTTGGTTAACATGTAGGTCAAATTTGAGATTATTGTCTATGATGACACCTAATAGTTTTGTAGATGGGTCAGGGGAGATTATTGTGCCATCATTTGATTTTATGGTAAAGGTGAAAGTGGTAGACCTATGTGTTGGTGAAAATAACAGCATTTTAGTTTTTTGGGGATTTAGGATCAGAAGATGTTCAGAAAGCCAGTTTTCTATTGTATTAAAGGTGGTCTGGGTAGCTGACCATAACTCTACTGGAGATGTGGCTGAGCAAATCAGAGTAGAGTCATCAGCATATTGGATACAGCTGACTTTTGGGATGACAGTATAAAGGTCGTTAATGAAGATGGAGAACAGCAAGGGCCCTAGTATAGAGCCTTGTGGTACTCCGAGGGTGTTAGGTAGAAGGTTAGAGAGTTTGTTCTGCCAGAGGACAGCCTGCTGTCGACAATTCAGGTAGGACTGAAACCATTGAAGGGCTCCAGTATCTAGACAGAATGTTTGCAGGGTGTGGATTAAAAGTTGGTGATCAACCATATCGAATGCCTTGGAAAGATCCAAAAAGAGGGCTGAGGATGTATAATTATTGTTGCGATTATGGTTTATGGTGTTAGTAAAGGCTAGGAGGGCTGAAGTAGTGCTGTGATGAGGACGGAAGCCATGCTGAGTGTCTGCCATAAGGCGATTTTGGATTAGGTGGTGCATGAATTGTCTATGAATACATTTTTCCATAATCTTTGCAAGTGGAGAGAGTATAGCTATTGGCCTATAATTGGAGAATTCAGTAGAGCTGCCTCCTTTGTGAAGTGGAATTACATAGGATATTTTCCAGATGGTGGGAATTTTAGCTTCTACTATGGTTCGATTGATTAGTATTGAGACGGGGTAAGCAATAGCATCAGATGATTTTTGTAGGTACTCGGCAGGGAGTTGATCAGCAGAAAGTGTAGTGGGTTTTAATTTTTTGATCAAGGTGCGGATAAGTGAAGTGGTGACTGGTTGGAAGCTGAGCAAGTAGGTTTCTAGGGGTGCTACGTTCAGGACCAGGGGAGCTAGGAGGTAGTTGGCTAGCTAGGGCTTGAATTGTCTCAGTAAAGAATTGGTTAAAACTATCAGAAACATCTTCAGGGTTTTATCAATAGTAGCAGCAGGGATTGGGGTTGAAGTTTGTCCAGGATGTAGTAGATTATTTAAACGTGCCCAAAACTTCTGAGGGTTATTTTGATTTACTGTCTGTAAATTACAGTAGTATTGTTTTTTGTCTTGTAAAATTGACTTTTTGGTTTCGTTCCTGGATTGCCTGTATTTAATGTGATCTTGAGGGTCTTTAGAAGAACGCCATAAAGCCCATGCTTTGTTTCTAAGGGTAATTTTGAGTTTAGACTCTATAGAAAGCCATGGTGCAGTTTTTGCCTTGGTTCTCTTTCAACGAACAGGTGCATGCAAATCAAGGATCTCAAGGAATTTGTTGTTAAAGTATGCTACTGCTTCCTCTAAGGGGAGGTGTTTTAGAATAAACCAATTACATGAGTTTAGTTCTTGTTGGAATTTGGCAGGGTCAAAGTTTTTATTGTTTCTAACCTTTCTGAGTAAGGGTTGTTGGGAATTAATGGTTTTGTGCTTTATTACATATGTGAGAAGGTGATCGCTTAGGCCATTAAGGTGGGTACCAGAGGTGTACAGTTGGGGGTGACTGTTTATGAGTACCCAGTCAAGTATACTTTCTTTTTGGTTGGGTTTACCTATCCTGGTAGGGGTGGATATGATTTGTGTAAATGCATGCAGGTTAATATGTGTGGTTGGGGATTCTAAGGAACAGGTGCCCCAGTCTATGTTAAAGTCTCCAAGTAGTAGGGTTTCTTGGGGGTAGTGACATGATAACCAGTGCAGGATATCTTCAAATGTAGATATATTGTTACCTGGGGGAATGTACATACAGATGATATTAATGCATTTATTTTTATTAAGTTGCAATTTGGTGGCAAGAATCTCAGAGTTATTAATCTGAGAAGGTTGTATTACATCTATGGTGACATTCAACTCAGATTTATAGAGTACAGCTACCCCACCCCCCTTCCTCAAAGCACGATCCAGCCTGTGTAGGTTGTACCCAGGTGGTAACACTTCATTGTCTTTAGTGTTAGGTTTTAACCAGGTTTCAGATAAACAGAGAATCTCAGGGGAGTGGACATCCAGAAGTGCATGCAATTCATGTACCTTGTTATTAATGCTTCTAATATTGAGATGACAGACTAGGAGAGAGTTAGTTGGCCTATAAATTGTAGGTTTGTAGCTTAGATTACAAGTAGAGGGGGTATGTGTATCTGAAGTGAGTGGGCCAGGGTTGGGGTGAATATCACCACCAAGTATTAGGTTGAGTCTATTCTTGGTGATGAACTTCAGGAATTTGTTTATTAGTTTGTGGTAGTGTTTGGATCTAGAGCTAATGTGCCTGGGGTTGAGATGTTGATAGACTGAACAAGATGTTGGATAGGATCTGGTACTGTAAGTATGGTTGAAGGTGAAAGGATTTACAGCTGGGGTGATAGTATGGCCTTTTGGGACCTGAAATCCCGTAAGAAACTGGTTTTCATACAAGGTAAGGAGGTATGGTGTGAACAAGAGGGGTGTGAACAAGAGGGGTAGTAAAGAGGAGTATATCATTATATGTGATAACTAACTAATAACACATACAAAAGCAAGAGAAAAGTATTTTTGTAATGAAAACAGAAGGCAACATTTTCATACAGGTGTATATAAGGCAGTGTGGGAAATAGATATTGAGTCTTTGGAGGGAATCTTTCAGGTTTAGAAGAGATTGTGGACTACCAAACATTTCAGAACCAAACAGAGTTATCCTGGACAGCACATCCAATGGAAAAGTGATGAACAACATGCACAATAAGAATTTGTTAAAAGACAATGAGTACAAGCAAATAACAAAATATAAGAAAGGAAAAATTAAGTCTGAGAGGGGTTCAGATGAAAGGGGATTTGGGAAATATGTCTAAAATAGCATGTAGATAGGAGAAAGAACAGCGAGTAATGGCAGGCAGTGAAGAAAGAAAAATAAGGTATATGGTTTAAAATCAGGTTACACCACAAAGATCACTGCAGATGGCTTAACAGTGTTAATACTGTCCAGTCTTAAATTCTGCTTTGCTAACAATGAATTCTTGCATTATGCAAGACAGTAAGGCAGGATGGAGAGTCCCTTATGTGATTTTTTTAGTTTATAGATAGCAGAGGATGGTATGACTAGTTCTTCTAGGAAAAATTCAGGTTAAGAAGATGCAGAGTACAGGCAAAGATCATTCCAAAGGACATGTTACAAAAGTTGAGTTCTGCCTGGAATATCTTAGAGCTGTAAATGGATCAGGATAAGCAATGGTGTGTCTTATGTCAATGCCCAAATGCAAAACTGTCCATTTTGAGGTGTGCTTTCTGCACATTTGGAAGTCAGAGTGGTGCAGCTATTATTCATGCATCAGACTTTAAACCAGAAGACTGTATGTTCTATATCAAGCTGGGGACCAAAATTTATATCTGGAAAATAAATACTGGACTCCAAGTATAGGTAAGGTGGCTACTTTACTGGACACTAATAGAGCACTTGGCCATGGACATTTGTCCAAAACCTTTCAGCTGCTTGTGAAGTGAGTGTGAGAAATGCATAGTAAAAAAGTGGTCAGTTTTTGGAGTAGATGAAATCTAAAGAAAAACCCTCAAGACAGATATAAAATTTTACATATTGTAACTAAACCTTGTGGTTATAAAGTATACAGGGGAGAGCATTTATTTCTACTGGAATGGGTTCATGGTATGACATAAGTTTTGGGACTAAAACAAGTTTAAATAAAAATGTCACATAATTATTATAAATCTATACTGTATTGTAGCTGATGTTACATAAAGACTGATAATTATTTTGAGGGACATTAACCACAGAACAAAGACAAGTGATAACAGTGCACTTAAATATATTAGGCTTTCATTCAGGGATAGATAGTTTTATAAAAAAAATGATGTTAACATACAAACTGATGTTCCCCTTCATTACAATTTACCAAATACTGTTTAGTCTACCACATACATAGCTGAACAGTCAAGATCTATATCTCATTTATTCTAAAAACTGTTTTCATAAGCTTGCTGTCTTTTGTAGAATACCATCAACAAATAACATTTTCAGTATCAGCCTTATATAAAGAACTATCAAGAGTTTAGATAGTTCTGCAATTATTAGCCAATCTCTTTGATTTCAGAGTATGGATTGAAAATAAGGATTTTACAGATAATGTTAATACTATTCATGCCTCCCATATCTGCTGGGACACTTTATGCTAATTCTTACCAATCAGGCTCAAATGATGAGCAATTAATAGAGTGAAGAAGTAAAACAAAGTTGTTTCCATGATGGTATACTTTGAGCAAAATGTAACATACAGATAGGATTAAATATGTATGCAATAAGGCAAAAGGGGGTGTGCACTGACCAACTATTACTACATGCCAAGGGGTGTTGTAATGCATAAGCCCAAAGTGATGAATGTAAGGAAGAAAAAAATCTATACGTGTCTTATTGCACTTACAAAAATGAATATTTGTGTATTTTTGCAGTTTAAATTTCATGTCATAGTGTATGCATGGTAAGTATATATTTTGCTGTATATTTTAATGTGAAATAGTTCCTCTGCCCATTTTAACTAATTGATAGTTGTACGGAGATATAACTTTTTAATTGTATTGAATTTTGGTCTGACATTTTCAGGATAGTCATTTAAGGAACTCATCTGCCAGACTGATTATTTTATTTTATTTACATTTGTTTGCCAGGGTAGAACACTGATCTCCATGGACCTTTTTCAGACTCATCCTGGCAAGGCTTTCTGGTTAATTGACTTGCTCAGAGTCACACAGTTAGGCAATGGAAGCTGAGGGAATTAAACCATGGTCAACAGGAATCAGCCAGATCCTCTATCTAATGCTTTAGCTGCCAGAATACAAATGCATAGTAATTTGGCTGTGTGTTATTACACATTCCAGATTGTAGACAGTTTCTAATAACACAATACCTCAACTTGGTTTTTTTGGTTGAATGAGTCCAGATGAGGAGAATAACATATCAGTAACTTAGTGCTTTATAAACATGTATGCTTGTTTACAAGTAACAAAATCTCAAAATTATTCACCAGAATAATCATTTTGGTGGCAACTCCAACAAATGAAAAATGTATATATGCAGCCATTATGCTCCCCCATCATTATTTTTATTTTTAAGTTGATTTATCTGACAATGTTTTGGCCACATGCTAAAATACTCACAAGGAGAATAATTTTGGTGGCATATCGAATAAATGAAGAATACACATCTGCAAATATTATGTTCCCACCCCTACAATCATTTTCATTTTTAGTTGATTTATTTGAAAATATTCTGTCAATATCTAATCAACTCCAAGAAATGAAAAATATGTATTTGTAATCAATATCCACTCCCCCATTTTCATTTTAAGTCAATTCAGCTGAGATACACTGGTTGAATACTAGAAATATTTACAAGGGTAATGATTTTGGTAGCATGGTAGCAAATCCCATCACTTTTTAAAGTCAGTTTAGCTGACAGTATCCTTGCTACCTTTATTTAACTGGGTTTCTGCAATATTTATGTGTGCTTTGTGTCTATTTTAATATGTTTTTGTATTCATGTAATTCTTAAGCAAGTTTTCAGTTTTGCTCAGGATATTATTTTATTATTTCTGCTCAGGTAAGGTACTTTAATCTTTTCTTTTGTTACTGTAAAGTGTTTTTAATTCATGCAACACTACTGATTCATGTTTTTGTTTACTTTATTATGTCTTTGCAGATGTAGTTACATATTTGAGCAGGGGTATGATCTACTGACATTTTTTATGCTTTTGGAGTGTTTCCATGCTTGACATTTTTTCCCTGCAAAGCAGATTTTATGGGGATGACAGACTTTGAATCCTGTGGAGAAGTAGGAATCAGTGAATGAATGTCAGGTCCAGGTGACCTACAATATAGAACAGATTTGCTGCACAGATAACTATTACTCTGATTAGTCAGTTTTCCTTGACCATTTCATAATTACAAAAAGTTTATGCATACACTTAGAACTAGGACTCAGCAAATCATTGATATTAAGTCACAACGAGCTTTTGACAACTTGTACATGGGTTGTAGTCATTGCCTTTAAAGGGATATCACCATCAAGCTAGAAGAACTAAAATGGTAGCTGTGTTGGCACATGACATTAAAACCCTGACTCTGACCATTTTGACCTGTAGCTCAGGTGTTTGTTAGAGCTAGCTGCTTTACTCTTTTCAGCAGGAGGGAAGGGAGATCTGTGCAGAGGCACATGCCCCATGTACAAATACTAATGGAAACCGGAGATCAGATGAAGGAGCTGTCAGTGAGGTGGTGGGGCCATGGCTATGGAGCATGCAGAGGCATGGATGTCTATCATGAAGCCCATTGCACACCACCACCACCATAACACCATAGGAATGTGTGTGGGAAAACAAAAGTCAAAGATAGAAAATCCTGATTTTTACTCTGTGAGTGATGACTTGTGCAACCGATTCTTATTCACTGGGATGTTGAGGACCAGTAAATGATGGAAGTCTCAATGGATGGTAGGCCATAGGCAAAAAAATATAACATTATAAAGTCAAATTAAAGGGATGATTTATATCCACATACAAATGCTACAGATACTCATACTGTTTTCAGTAATGAAGTATTTTCTAACTTGCTAAATCGGTTTATATACTGCAGGACGCAGACTTATAAAGGTCCTCTTCTAGATATTTTTTCTGTCAGACAAGCTTTAATCTTATTTTTCAGAACTGTGGGGACAAGCTGTCTAAAACAATATCATACTTTGACCTCCAGAGGCAGTAATTAATAACACAAAACTAATAAAATGAAAGGTCCAGATGGAATTTCATTATAAAAAATACAAGTTACATCCAAAAGCACATTTTGCCTGTTTGCAAGAAGCTTATAATGTACTTTTAATTGAGGGAGCTTGACCTTATTCTCAAAAACCCGGATTTATATAGGTAATGTTTAAACCACAGAACTATCCTTTGCAGTGTACTCCTCTTACAGGCTTACTTACTCAGCTAATATCATTTACAAGATGTTTACATCAACTTTGTCTAAACAGCTTAATCCTTCCTTCCTTCTGTTAATATATAACAAAAATAAAAATTATGATCAGTAAAGCTCCTCACAAAACGCATTATCTTTCTATTGAACATTTTTTTTTTAATAATGGAGCTTTTCTTACCCTGGAGTGCCTTTCAGAAACACAATTTACAGGATTATGGTAACATTTTCAATAAGTCAGACAAAAGTTATGGAGAGATGTTTGTGACTATTTAAACAGCTATTATAATTTAATACAAGTATTCTAAAACACATCTTTGAGAAACAATATTCACTGCCTTGGATTCTGTTGGGGAGAGCAAGACAATATATTACCAAGCCTTGGAAGCTACATCTTATCCTGGTTTTGAAGAATGTTTTTCATTGATAAGAAGCAGTAATTTACAAGAAGTGGTTTCTTTATGGATGAGACAATTATCATTGCAATGATTTGATATTCTGGCCTAAATTGGTCATGCTGATGACAGATATTTGATATATATGGTGAATAACCTGATCTTTCTATAGCTAGTGACACTGTATATCATTACATACTTTCCTTATGTTTCAGTGGCTCTTCCAACAGTGAGTCACACTTCACTGATTTTTTTTTTTAAACTGAGTAGCATAACCTAAAAAAGCATAAACAACAGAAAAAGTCTTTCTTGCAAGATGGAAGCTACCTGTAACACCATGTGGGAGATTTCATCTTTACCTAGTACCTCTTACTTGCATATACCACCATTATGATCACACTACCAGTGAGGAAAATTTTAAAAAAAACTGTAGTGCATCTCGGGCTCACTCTATACAATTCACTACTTTTTTTAACAAAATCAAAGAAAAAACATTCAACTGAGATTGCTTCATCAGACTGTCATTACACCTCATTGTACCCCATTCAAAAAGCTCTGCATTCTGTCCAAATGGGAATTAAATGTCAAGTTTTATCCAATACAGATGGTTTAACCCCATGTAAACTATGACCATATTATATCTGTTTTAGATTCTTCTGAGACAGTCAACAATGTCCCTTGTTTATGTTCCCAGAAATCAGGTTATAATAATTTGATTTTTTTACAAAAAAACGTTTGTCATGTCTTTGTTTTACCTGTGCAGCATGTGCCTGCTTTACCAATCAGATGTGTTTGCTTTCAGTGAAGCATGTGTTGTTTTATGAGAGTCACATGTCTATTTTACAAATTTTTGAATGAAAAATCACGTTTATCATTGAGAAAGACTCATTTTTGTATGCACCTGACAAGTTTTGAAACTTAGGAAAGCTCACCCCACCCCCAAACACACACATGCCCAAAGTTCTGTGTGTTTTTGACTCTATGTAATGTTCCATTTAAATGACTCAGTAACCATCCTGTAGCTGGCTTAGTGTACAGGATTTAGTCTGCAAGTTTTCAAACTAGTTGAGGTTCCCAAGGTTCAGATATCAGCGGCGCTACTTTATCAAAATTCTGTTATGAGTGATTTATCCACCAGCGGCTAAAACAGCAATGACTCTTACTGAGTTTTATATTTAAAAAATGTCAGTGGCTATGTCGACTCGTTCTAGAATTAGAAAAATTCAGTTTCTGTACTTCCAGTTGAAAATAAGTTACAGCATACAGAAGTTACTAGAAATTAAACAGTCAACATCTACATATTGCTGGATTGATGCCTTAAAGTCTGCAGATTATCTGGGGCCTACTACTCTCACAGAGTAACAACAGCTGAGTATTTTAACTGTACACACTCTAATATGCCTGAATCTGGTAGAAGAAAGTTCTGGAACATGGTGGACAAAGAAAAAGAGAAAAACATGTCAAAGAACAAGGAAAAGAGGATGCAGAGCAGACACTGCTGTTAAATGTTAAGGGAAAGCAAACCCTTACAGGCCTGCAATACTAACAATACTGCTGGCTAATGTGAGATCACAGGAGAGCAAAATTGACTACTTTAGACTGGAACTCTGCAATAAAAACAAGGTGAGAAATACTTCTTTATTTTTGTTTACTGAGACATGACTGCATGGCAAGAGAAATGACAGTGCAGTAAACTTAGAAAGTCTCATGCTGTTTCATGCAGACAGAAACCAAACTGTGTGTGAAAATGCCAGAGAAGGAGGAGTCTGTAAACAAATGAGGGTGCAGTAACTGTGAAATCTTACTATCATGTTGCTGTGAGAACTTTTAGAGTTTCTGTCCATCAGATGTAGAACATTTTACTTGCCCAGGGAGCTAAATGGGGTCAGTATAACAGTGATATATATCCCACCCAGTGCTAATACTACCGAGGCTCTAAATAAACTATGCAATTATATTGGTGAGCCACAGAGCAAAAATACTGACTTTGTGCACATGGTAGCAGGGGACTTTAATAAGGCAAATCTGAAAGAAGTACTTTCACACTAAAATCAGTATATGGCTGTTCCCACTAGGGGTGATAATATCCTGGACAAGGTATATACAAACATAAAGAAAGCCTACAAAGCAGTGCAACTCCCACAAATGGGAAACTCTGACCATTATACCATCTTGCTATCACCAGTCTACAAACTGACATTGATTAGAGAGAATCCCACAAAGAAACAAATCAGGGTCTGGCAAAGGGAGCTGTGGAGGATCTCCAAAGACTGCTTTGAAAGAACAAACTGGGATATGTTCAAGGAGGCAGCCATAGTGAAACGGTATTTGAACATAGATGAATACACAGAGGTTGTGATGTCATACATTTCAAACTGCATTGATGAAGTAACAAGCACCAAGACTATGACTATCAGAACTAACCAGAAGCCATGGCTCACCTCAAGGTATATGAGCTTCTGAAGGTGAGAAATGCAGCTTACAGGGCTAAGGACAAAGCAGCCCTAAGGGAAGCAAGAGGCAATCTGAGGAGATGTACAAAAGAGGCAATGAAGGAGTATAGTAGAAGGGTGCAGAGCCACTGTGATGACAAGAGGGATGCAAGGAGATTATGGCAAGGCATACAGGAGATCACTGACTACAAAATCAGGTCAGCACAGTGTGAGGACAGCATCAAACTCTTGGACAGTTTGAATACCTCCTTTGGAAGATTTGAGGAGAGAAACAACAGGTTGGCACTAAAGCTACCCACTGATGAGAAGGATGGTGTGCTCAAACTCAGTACAGAAGAGATGAGAAGAGAGCTAAGGAAGGTAAATCCCAGGAAGGCTGCTGGCCCAGAGAACATACTGGGAAAGATGTTAAAAGGCTGTGCTGATCAACTGTGCACAATACTCATGGAGATATTTAACACCATTATCGCCATGTCGAAAGCACACTCATGCTGCAAGGAAACAATCATCATTCCATTGCCTAAGCAAACCTCCTCCTACTCCAGCCTTAATGACTACAGACCACTCACTCTGAAATCCACTGTTATGAAATATTTCAAGTGGCTGATCAAAAAACATTTGTCATCAGGCCTACCTTCCAATTTTGACCTTCTGTAGTTTGCATACAGAGCCAACAGATCCACGGCTGATGCCATATCATTAGTGCTACACAGCTGTCTTGAACATCTAGAGGGCAATGACAACTATATGGGGATGCTGTTCACAGATTTTAGCTCTGCATTTAACATAGTAGTACCAATGCAACTGATAGAAAAACTGTCATATATATGAGTCAGTAAACATCTCTGTAGCTGTATCCTGGATTGAGAGACCACAGAGAGTGAGCTCGGGTAAGAACACATCAAAGTGTATCAAGATTAATACTGGGGTTCCACAGGAATGTGTTTCCAGGTCACTGTTATTCACCATCCTGACCCACGACTGCTATGCAAAGCAAAAGTCCAATCATATCGTCAAGTTTGCTGATGATACCACAGTCATGGGGCTCATCACAACGGAGGATGAAAGAGCATACAGAGAGGAGGTGGCATCACTGATCAGTTGCTGTGAGGGTAACAACCTTGACCTGAATGAAAGCAGGACCAAAAAGATTATAATCAACTTCAGGAAAAAGAAAACAAACCATCCAATGCTCATGATCAATGGTGATAGTGTATGAAATTCCATATCAGAGGATCTCTTGAGGTCGAGAAACACTGGCCAGTTGGTCAAGAAAGTACACCAATGCCTCCATTCTTGAGAAGGCTACGGAATGCTAAGCTCCCACCTCATTTCCTGTCCACCTTCTATAGAGGTGCTATTGAGAGTATTTTCACCAGCAACTTCACAGTGTGGTATGGAAGTTGTACAGCTACAGAAAGGAAAGCACTACAGAGACTGGTGAGGGTTGCAGAGAAGGTAACAGGTACCAGTGTTCCATTGTTAAAACAACTTTACTCTGCAAGAAGCATCAGAAGGGTCACCGAAATAATACAAGACATCACACATCCAGTGCATGGATTGTTTAAGCATCTGGCATTGGGTAGAAGATTTTGCAGCATCTGCTGCAGGACTACTAGATTCAACAACAGTTTCTATCCAACAGTGGTCAAACGCCTGAACTCAGGCATAAGTCCCAGAGAACTGGGCATTCACTAAGTCAGTTCTTTCAATTTTTCAAAATACCTATAGTCTGTTACCACACAAATTTCAAGTAAGTGCAATATTTATTTAAATTACCCCTATCAAGTGCTATATTAGAAAGACAACTTAGGCAATGTGCATTCTGTAACGTCTTTTATTTAAATGGGGTAGTTATAACTGGCAGTTATAACATAGGGGAGGGTATACTTATTCTGTATACAAGTGTTGGAATTTTTCTGCTGTTTTGTATGGGTACTGGAAGTAGGATTGTTTATGTTTGTTGTGTTTATTCTTTTACTTGTATGTGTTGTGTTGTTTTACTTTATGTTTGTAATCTCAAGAAGGAGCTGAGGCACACAATTTCATTTAGGCTGCACATGTCTGGTCCTAAATGACAATAAAGCTTACTTTGAATCTTTGAATCTTGAATCTTTGAAAATTGTGGTATTTAATGATTCAGCATGCAAGGAGGAATGAGATTGTTAACAGCAATCCTTGCAGAGTCTTTGGAAATTAACTGGTTAGACAATGATGTATGCATTCAAATCAAAAGTACATAAAAAGAATAAAGAGCAGTTTCTTGCAATACATCCCAATGACTTTCTTTGCAGTAACCAGTGGGATTTTCATTCATATTGGGTAAAACGACTGTGTGTTTTAGTCAGTAAATAAGTGTGAATTTAACTTTGCTAGATCTGTTTTGATGAAATTACTCAACAAAGATTAGTAGACATTTGCACCCTGTTGAACTGGAACTCACAATCTCTGACCTAGTGAAAGACTGCACTGCTAAAAACATTTTGCAAAGAAGCTCAATGAATGTTACATCATACAGAAGTTACTAGAAATTAAACAGTCAACATCATGTAACCATATTAGATTACAAAAAAAAATCCATTTGTGTAGATTATTTGCAAACTATACAATACTATGACACAGTGGGATAATCTACATCTGCAAAGCAATATAATGGTAGCTAGCCTGACTACAGGACCTAAATAATACAGTACTATGTCAAATATTCCAGTATACACCCTATTCATTGCCCTTATTATACAATTACTGCCACAGAAGTCTTTCAAACTTTCTGAAAAAAAAATGGACTGCACAATAAAAGCATTTTCTTATGTATTTTCTCAGATAAACTGCTCTACTTTCTTCAGTTAAGTCTTTAAGAATAATCAGTACATTTACCATATTTATTCCACTAATTTCATAGATCTAAATTTCATTCCTGATTTCCATCAGCTTACTTGATAAGGAGTCCATGGCTTATGTAAGAGAATTATATTGATTTATAAAGGAATTTGGGTTTGTTCAATTTGTTATCTCTGCCACTCACAGAAGAAGAGAAAAGCCCAGGTGGGTGTGATGACCAATGATTTGGTGGTGGAACAAGTCACATTGTTAGATCACAGTCTGATTCACTTTGTAGTTGAGTTTACCATGGGGGCAGCACTAGAACATGATCTGGTGGTTTGCAGGAGTCTGAATGACATCACCAAAGACAAAATAATTCATGTTTTACACTGGCAACTTTAGAACTTTAATTATGATGATATACACAAGGTGATCATAGCCTCTAATAAGACTCTGGATGCTTCTGTTGATCTTCTGGTCATATTTCAGGTGTGACTTCTTCACCCACCTCATGCTACATGAACCATGGTACAATTCCGACCTCTGTGGACTGAGAAGGAAGGGATGAAGGTTAGAATGTTGATTGTACCTTAGCGAGCACCTGTTTGAGGAAAGGCTTCTGCTGGACCACCATTTAAAGTGCATCTGGTGGAGATCTGCTGGAAGAGGTATTTGTACTTGTTTTGTGAAACAGCTGAATTGGTAAATAAAATGGCAACACTTTTTTGTGCAGTGAGCAGGTTTAGTACCCTGGCTTATATTACCACCCAGAAGTCTGTTTCACGTGAGGAATGTAAATCAATTTTTGTTTACTTGATTACCAATCTTGGCTTCAGTGGGTTGAGTGTTGGGCCAAGTGCGTTGTCAAAGGTATTGTCTAGTGTAGTAGTGAGGTAACACCTGGGATATAGGTGTTTTTTTCCTCTGGCTTTCAAAATGTAATCTACATATTTTGGGATGGTCCTTTGCCATACCTGTGTTGTAACATCATACCTGGAGATGTTTTCTAACAGATCATTTTGTCCTCAAGCAAGGAATTCATCTTTCCATTAAATTAAAGATGGCCTTGGCTAATACAATCTTTAAACCGCAAACAATCTGGATTACAATAGCTCTATCTCAAATCTTCTATTTAATCATAATATTCTTCATAAGGTTGTGTATGCGGAAAAGTATTTATTTGAGTTTAAATAACATCCATGATATTTTCCAGTGTGCTTTCAGCAAGGACATTCTTTCCATGCTCTTGAGTGATCTACTGAAAATGAGCGATCAATGCTGTTGTTTGACCTAGTAGTTAACCATGCGACCCATGTGGACCACTACAAATGTTACTGTGGCATCACAATGTCATCCATGAATGGTTTTCTTCCCACTTATCCAGAAATCCATTCATGGGTGGTTTTGGGATTAGTTCTGCTTTTACTCAGTGTTTGACCTATGTGGAGCTGTAGGGTATGAAGATAGGCCTACTGCTGCTTGTCATTTACCCATTTCCATCAAAGACACTTTTTCCATTGAGAGTTTTGTAAATGTATTCTTACAATAACAAGATGCAGCTGTATTTTGAATCTATGTCAGCACTAAAAAAAATTGGCTGCTTACTTGGAATGCATCCAAATCTGTTTGGTCAATAAACTGAAGTATTACCAGGATGGTCACCATATTAATATACACTGCTATTCAAAGTTGCAGGTTGCAGTATGGCCTGCTATGGTCATCAGCATTTGTGACAACCTAGAAATCATGTTGAAAATGCAGAATTTATGGATGATTGTGATGACTACCTTATCCTTAAGAACTACAAGTCAAATCAAACTGCTGTTCCTCCATAGAGAGAGAGAGACTCTTATAATTCCAGAATGAGTATCGGCACCTAATATTTTAATACAAGTAAAATCCAGCACGAGTAAACAAATAAAACAATAAAATCACAGTATAGCAGCAAAAAGTCTTTGTCTTCTTACCAACAGAAGTATAAGCGCTTTCAGCAATGCCTTCTTCAGATCCTGTTGGTTAGCAAAACACACCCATTTCTTACTGAATAACTGATCCAGTCAAATCACTTTCTTAGATTCCTGCCTCTTAACACTGACTTTAAAAGAACCACACCATTAAGTCCAGGGTTCCGATCTGCCTGCAAGTCTGCACTCCATTTGGTTTCTGCTATTTCAACTTTGTTCACTGCATCACCTCCTCTAGTATTAATAAGGATCTTTTCCATGGATAAAAAGAAGAATTTATGTCAAGGATGTTCCTGTATGTGATGTGCTAATGCATTTGTTTGTACGGCCAGCCTAATGTCACTATAATGACATAATATTCTTTCTTTAAACTGCCTATTGTTTTTTCATATGTAGAATGCTGTGCGGCTATCACATCTAACTAAATCCACAATATTCTTCGCATTGCAATCCACGTAGGCCCTCAGTTTGTATTCACAGCCATTTATTAGATGTTTAAAATCATTATTGCTGTCTATATAGGGGCATGCCTTGCATCTTTTACAGGGAAAGGTGCCAAATCTGGAGATACAACTGTGAACACCAGATGCTTCTTTCTGGCACAAGAGTCTCTTCAAATTTGGTTTATTCTTAAAGGTAAACCTTGGGGTTTCTCTTACTATGGATCCAACACCTGTCATCAAAATCTTCCAGTTGTCCTTAACAATCTGGCATACTGCTGAAATGTTATTGCTATAAGTCAGCAAACATCTCACACCATTTCTCTCATTCCGTATTGCATCACTGGAGTCTGGCGTCAGCCCTTATCCTTAAGAACTAGGTGTCTACAGCTGTCCCTGTCCTCCTATTTTCACATGAGGAATATTACCTTTATTAAAAAACTTATTCATCATATTCCACCTGTGGACCTTCCTGAAGTAGTGTAATACTTCTTCTAGGCTAGAGCTGCTGTATCTAGAACTTGACCATCTCTAGGTTCTGCAAAACATTACAGTTCCATACTTATGGGTTATCCCAGTACCACCATATCACAATGATTCAGCACACTTTATACTGGTTTATATTTTTGATTACGTATCATATAACGTGGTTTTTCTAGTTCGTCTAGCCCTTCACAACCTGGTTTCCTTTAATCATAACAAGCATCTGGTCTCATACTGATCCATATTTGACCTATACTAGTCTAGCTTAGGTCTATTGGAGACAACATCAGATCTGTCATTCTGCAGGAGTGCCCTCTGTTGTAAGGCAAAAAAACATGCTCCATATGCAATATGATGCGAAAGCAGGAGCCTACCCAAAGATGGCTTACACGCAAGTTAAGCACTATGAGTTTAACGAAGTATTCATCCATTTCAGGCTAAGCATTGTAGGCATTGCACCATGCCTGCTGGCTAATGTGTAGAGGACTGCAGGAGCATTGAAAATATATTCTGGCCCCTTGCAGAGTAATTGCTACTATTTCTGGATTTCTGCTTTTCTGCCTTGTGGCCTCAGCCAGGAGGGAGAAGGAGAGACACAAATATGTCTACTGGGTATGATAATCAATAGTACCAGAGGGATGGGATTCAAAAGACCCCAAAATGGGAAATTACAATTTCACATATTAACATTTGTCAATATTCATAGCAGCATGCATATGCTTATGTTGCTAACATCTGACTATGTCTGATCTTGTTTGATAAAGACATCTCCAAAGTGGCATCACTGAGGTGGTTCAACTGAAAAAAAAAAGAGTAAAGATCAGTGTCTTCTTGGCAGTCTTTCCCTCTCCTCTGACTTTGTGAAACTTCATGGGATACTGTCTTTCTGTAAAAAATGACAAATTAGTAGTTCTGTGCAATATTTTGTATATCGCTATGCTCTATACAGCTCTAGTTATAACATGTTGTGCTCTTTAAGTTGACAAAACAAAACCTTTCATAAATATTGTTTACTTAGTTCTTAAGGAACAACTCCAACAAAAAAACAAAACAAAAAAATGTTTTTAAGCATATCACTGCATTTTTATTTTCTATGTCATACTGATGTTTCTACAACACTCTAATACTGAGTGTTATTTTAGTTATATGCCAAAAAAGTATTGACAGATTTAATTATGCCGGCATGATTTTACAGCCAAGCTTCTATTGTCACATAATGTAGTCCATGATCCCATTATATGACACAGACAGGTCTTTGGTTTCTTATGTCTCCACTGAATGATAGTGGTAGAACTCTGCTTTTTCAGAATACCTGTAAGAGTCAATATAACCTTCTAGTAAGCTCACTTCTGCATTTTATTACCAACACGCTAGTAAACAGGCTTGCTCACACTTTCTAAATGTCATCTAGATAGAACTTATAAATGAACTAGTTTTTATTAAACCTTTTTAATTCACAGTAGTTTGAGTAATCCTTTATGACTGTAAGTTTAGTTTGAAAACATATGGATACCAACATTACCATACATTCAGTTATTATTGATAGACTTATGTAAATCTGAAAACAATGATCCTAATTGCTTTTAAGGCTATAGATATTAGATATAGCTCTCCATCCTCTCAGTGATTTCCAGATTGAGTCATGTGAAGTGATGATGCCAGTATGGCTCAATCATTATATTTTTCTCCTGTTATTCTGCACTTGACCTCATTTAATAAGTTGCACCAACTACTAATCATCAAATATGTATCCAAATATATACAGATATTGATATATACATCTATATCTATCTATCTATCTATCTATCTATCTATCTATCTATCTATCTATCTATCTATCTATCTGTCTGTCTGTCTGTCTATCTATCTATCTATCTATCTACCTATCTATCTATCTATATCTATCTATCTATCTATCTATCTATCTATCTATCTATCTGTCTGTCTGTCTATCTATCTATCTATCTATCTATCTATCTATCTATCTATCTACCTATCTATCTATCTATCTATATCTATCTATCTATCTATCTATCTATCTATCTATCTATCTATCTATCTATCTATCTATCTATCTATATATTTTGGTGGAAGTGCAGATTGATCCCAGGGAGAATATATATCTGTACATCAGTAAAACCCAGCTACAAAACCCAAATCAGGTGCTGCCTGAACAGTGGTAGGGTTATGGATTTTTTTTTCTTAGTAACGTGATATGCAAGGTTGGGCTTAGGGATAGGTGTAATGTTAGGGTAAGCCCAGAATGATTAAGGTGGTGCAGGGGGATGGAAAACCCTGTCCCTAACAGAACCACTGCAAAGCAAGAAAGAACACAGAGTGCACACAGCCTCAGTTATGCACAGCACTGAATATATCCCTTTACTCTAATTCTAACCTGCAAACCTTTGCATATACACACACCAACTGCTATAACCCAATCTTTGCACATCTACATAACCACCACTTTTTCATCCGACCATTCATTCCTCTGTACACTCCTACTTTCCTATACTATGTAAAACTTTATTTCAACCAGATTTGATTCACACAAATAAGCCTTCACTTATTTGACCATTCTCCCTTTTTACCACGCACAAAAATGTTACAAGCAAATGAGTATTCTGTCTCAATCTTCTGAGTTACAACCATATATAAGAATGTGTGTGTGTGTGTGTGTGTGTGCATGTGTGTGTGTGTGTGTGTGTGTGTGTATATATATATATATATATATATATATATAATTGATTTACTGCTGTGAACCAGAACCTAGCCGGTAGTCTAACAGGGTACTGACCACTTGCCCTACAGGCGATAAGATTCAAGACCCTCTCATAAGATAGTCACTGCACCTAAACGGGAGGCACAGTTAAGCTGTATCCACCAGCAGGACAACAAGTGTTAAGAAACCAATAAGGTACTGACCACTTGCCCTACAGGCGATAAGATTCAAGACCCTCTCATAAGATAGTCACTGCACCTAAACGGGAGGCACAGTTAAGCTGTATCCACCAGCAGGACAACAAGTGTTAAGAAACCAATAAGGTTAATAACTCTGTAAAAGTTATACACTGAACAAAGTCTAACTAAAACTGTAAAGACTAGCGTACTGGGTTCAGTGCACGGCAGTAAACTACCCCTCCAAACTACAAATTATTAATATTCCCAGAATTAGTTCTTACAAACAGTATACCTTAGTGAGTGTATATCACTGGAGGCACAAGTTACCTTAATTTCAGCTTTTCTCAGGTGCCTTAGTCTGGAGCTGAATAATTACAACTCCTCCCCTGACTTCTGACGCATGCGAGGTTATTTATCCTCCATGCTTGCACCATATTTGATTTACTGCTGTGAACCAGAACCTAGCCGGTAGTCTAACAGGGTATGTGATTTCAGCATTTAATTCTAAGCATATCTCTGTAAATATCTCTTAGTATTCTATTTGATTTGTGCAGTCTGTCTACCTTAACATGGTAGCGCTAGATACGCTTTAATAGTTAAGCAATTTATAGCGTTTATTACTGTAAATAGCCGTAGATACGCTTTGATTGTTAAGCAGTTTATAGTGTTTATTACTGTAAATAGCCGTAGTCAAAACTTGGCGACTAAGCTACGACTCCATAGCTGTTACGCTGATGTAATTTGACCATTTCAGCATGGTCGCCCTAGTTGAATTGTGATAAAATGCTAATCTTACTTTCAGATGCACGCTCAGCTTGTGAGCACTACTGTTCTGTGCGAGGTGATTTACCAGTTTGATGAATACTATACTGATATATTGCATCTGCTAAATGGCGTTTGCTAAATGCTACACTAGTTTGTTGATTACTTTCATGATAACTAGCGTCTGATACGTGCACGAGTTCATAAACGAACTACTACTGAGTACTGAACCAAACGCAGATTTGTTTGATGGAAAAGGGTTACTTTTTTCCCCAAAACTAAGGAATTTCACTTTGGATTGTAACTGTAATGGTATTTAGCGAGGGTTATTACTACTTCCCTGTATTGTTTAACTTTAGCGACTATTTTACGGAGTTGCAGTCAGCTTATCCAAGGAACTATTTTTAATATATGTACTCCAACTAAACTAGAAGCAATATACAATTAGTTACTAGTGTAATTTCCAGTCTGTGCATTAACCTTACAGTTGTCGTGCTAAATCTACAGAACATGGTTATTAGGGAAGAAGACTCCTAACCATTGCATTGTATTATGTTGTATCTCCTTTAGGTACTGACCACTTGCCCTACAGGCGATAAGATTCAAGACCCTCTCATAAGATAGTCACTGCACCTAAACGGGAGGCACAGTTAAGCTGTATCCACCAGCAGGACAACAAGTGTTAAGAAACCAATAAGGTTAATAACTCTGTATAAGTTATACACTGAACAAAGTCTAACTAAAACTGTAAAGACTAGCGTACTGGGTTCAGTGCACGGCAGTAAACTACCCCTCCAAACTACAAATTATTAATATTCCCAGAATTAGTTCTTACAAACAGTATACCTTAGTGAGTGTATATCAATGGAGGCACAAGTTACCTTAATTTCAGCTTTTCTCAGGTGCCTTAGTCTGGAGCTGAATAATTACAACTCCTCCCCTGACTTCTGACGCATGCGAGGTTATTTATCCTCCATGCTTGCACCGCCATATTTGATTTACTGCTGTGAACCAGAACCTAGCCGGTAGTCTAATAGGGTATGTGATTTCAGCATTTAATTCTAAGCATATCTCTGTAAATATCTCTTAGTATTCTATTTGATTTGTGCAGTCTGTCTACCTTAACATGGTAGCGCTAGATACGCTTTAATAGTTAAGCAATTTATAGCGTTTATTACTGTAAATAGCCGTAGATACGCTTTGATTGTTAAGCAGTTTATAGTGTTTATTACTGTAAATAGCCGTGGTCAAAACTTGGCGACTAAGCTACGACTCCATAGCTGTTACGCTGATGTAATTCGACCATTTCAGCATGGTCGCCCTAGTTGAATTGTGATAAAACGCTAATCTTACTTTCAGATGCACGCTCAGCTTGTGAGCACTACTGTTCTGTGCGAGGTGATTTACCAGTTTGATGAATACTATACTGATATATGGCATCTGCTAAATGGCGTTTGCTAAATGCTACACTAGTTTGTTGATTACTTTCATGATAACTAGCGTCTGATACGTGCACGAGTTCATAAATGAACTACTACTGAGTACTGAACCAAACGCAGATTTGTTTTATGGAAAAGGGTTACTTTTTTCCCCAAAACTAAGGAATGTCACTTTGGATTGTAACTGTAATGGTTTTTAGCGAGGGTTATTACTACTTCCCTGTATTGTTTAACTTTAGCGACTATTTTACGGAGTTGCAGTCAGCTTATCCAAGTAACTATTTTTAATATATGTACTCCAACTAAACTAGAAGCAATATACAATTAGTTACTAGTGTAATTTCCAGTCTGTGCATTAACCTTACAGTTGTCGTGCTAAATCTACAGAACATGGTTATTAGGGAAGAAGACTCCTAACCATTGCATTGCATTATGTTGTATCTCCTTTAGGTACTGACCACTTGCCCTACAGGCGATAAGATTCAAGACCCTCTCATAAGATAGTCACTGCACCTAAATGGAAGGCACAGTTAAGCTGTATCCACCAGCAGGACAACAAGTGTTAAGAAACCAATAAGGTTAATAACTCTGTAAAATTTATACACTGAACAAAGTCTAACTAAAACTGTAAAGACTAGCGTACTGGGTTCAGTGCACGGCAGTAAACTACCCCTCCAAACTACAAATTATTAATATTCCCAGAATTAGTTCTTACAAACAGTATACCTTAGTGAGTGTATATCACTGGAGGCACAAGTTACCTTAATTTCAGCTTTTCTCAGGTGCCTTAGTCTGGAGCTGAATAATTACAACTCCTCCCCTGACTTCTGACGCATGCGAGGTTATTTATCCTCCATGCTTGCACCGCCATATTTGATTTACTGCTGTGAACCAGAACCTAGCCGGTAGTCTAACAGGGTATGTGATTTCAGCATTTAATTCTAAGCATATCTCTGTAAATATCTCTTAGTATTCTATTTGATTTGTGCAGTCTGTCTACCTTAACATGGTAGCGCTAGATACGCTTTAATAGTTAAGCAATTTATAGCGTTTATTACTGTACATAGCCGTAGATACGCTTTGATTGTTAAGCAGTTTATAGTGTTTATTACTGTAAATAGCCATAGTCAAAACTTGGCGACTAAGCTACGACTCCATAGCTGTTACGCTGATGTAATTCGACCATTTCAGCATGGTCACCCTAGTTGAATTGTGATAAAACGCTAATCTTACTTTCAGATGCACGCTCAGCTTGTGAGCACTACTGTTCTGTGCGAGGTGATTTACCAGTTTGATGAATACTATACTGATATATGGCATCTGCTAAATGGCGTTTGCTAAATGCTACACTAGTTTGTTGATTACTTTCATGATAACTAGCGTCTGATACGTGCACGAGTTCATAAACGAACTACTACTGAGTACTGAACCAAACGCAGATTTGTTTGATGGAAAAGGGTTACTTTTTTCCCCAAAACTAAGGAATTTCACTTTGGATTGTAACTGTAATGGTTTTTAGCGAGGGTTATTACTACTTCCCTGTATTGTTTAACTTTAGCGACTATTTTACGGAGTTGCAGTCAGCTTATCCAAGTAACTATTTTTAATATATGTACTCCAACTAAACTAGAAGCAATATACAATTAGTTACTAGTGTAATTTCCAGTCTGTGCATTAACCTTACAGTTGTCGTGCTAAATCTACAGAACATGGTTATTAGGGAAGAAGACTCCTAACCATTGCATTGTATTATGTTGTATCTCCTTTAGGTACTGACCACTTGCCCTACAGGCGATAAGATTCAAGACCCTCTCATAAGATAGTCACTGCACCTAAACGGGAGGCACAGTTAAGCTGTATCCACCAGCAGGACAACAAGTGTTAAGAAACCAATAAGGTTAATAACTCTGTAAAAGTTATACACTGAACAAAGTCTAACTAAAACTGTAAAGACTAGCGTACTGGGTTCAGTGCACGGCAGTAAACTACCCCTCCAAATTACAAATTATTAATATTCCCAGAATTAGTTCTTACAAACAGTATACCTTAGTGAGTGTATATCACTGGAGGCACAAGTTACCTTAATTTCAGCTTTTCTCAGGTGCCTTAGTCTGGAGCTGAGTAATTACAACTCCTCCCCTGACTTCTGACGCATGCAAGGTTATTTATCCTCCATGCTTGCACCGCCATATTTGATTTACTGCTGTGAGCCAGAACCTAGCCGGTAGTCTAACAGGGTATGTGATTTCAGCATTTAATTCTAAGAATATCTCTGTAAATATCTCTTAGTATTCTATTTGATTTGTGCAGTCTGTCTACCTTAACATGGTAGCGCTAGATACGCTTTAATAGTTAAGCAATTTATAGCATTTATTACTGTAAATAGCCGTAGATACGCTTTGATTGTTAAGCAGTTTATAGTGTTTATTACTGTAAATAGCCGTAGTCAAAACTTGGCGACTAAGCTATGACTCCATAGCTGTTACGCTGATGTAATTCGACCATTTCAGCATGGTCGCCCTAGTTGAATTGTGATAAAATGCTAATCTTACTTTCAGATGCACGCTCAGCTTGTGAGCACTACTGTTCTGTGCAAGGTGATTTACCAGTTTGATGAATACTATACTGATATATGGCATCTGCTAAATGGCGTTTGCTAAATGCTACACTAGTTTGTTGATTACTTTCATGATAACTAGCGTCTGATACGTGCACAAGTTCATAAACGAACTACTACTGAGTACTGAACCAAACGCAGATTTGTTTGATGGAAAGGGTTACTTTTTTCCCCAAAACTAAGGAATTTCACTTTGGATTGTAACTGTAATAGTATTTAGCGAGGGTTATTACTACTTCCCTGTATTGTTTAACTTTAGCGACTATTTTACGGAGTTGCAGTCAGCTTATCCAAGTAACTATTTTTAATATATGTACTCCAACTAAACTAGAAGCAATATACAATTAGTTACTAGTGTAATTTCCAGTCTGTGCATTAACCTTACAGTTGTCGTGCTAAATCTACAGAACATGGTTATTAGGGAAGAAGACTCCTAACCATTGCATTGTATTATGTTGTATCTCCTTTAGGTACTGACCACTTGCCCTACAGGCGATAAGATTCAAGACCCTCTCATAAGATAGTCACTGCACCTAAACGGGAGGCACAGTTAAGCTGTATCCACCAGCAGGACAACAAGTGTTAAGAAACCAATAAGGTTAATAACTCTGTAAAAGTTATACACTGAACAAAGTCTAACTAAAACTGTAAAGACTAGCGTACTGGGTTCAGTGCACGGCAGTAAACTACCCCTCCAAACTACAAATTATTAATATTCCCAGAATTAGTTCTTACAAACAGTATACCTTAGTGAGTGTATATCACTGGAGGCACAAGTTACCTTAATTTCAGCTTTTCTCAGGTGCCTTAGTCTGGAGCTGAATAATTACAACTCCTCCCCTGACTTCTGACGCATGTGAGGTTATTTATCCTCCCTGCTTGCACCGCCATATTTGATTTACTGCCGTGAACCAGAACCTAGCCTGTAGTCTAACAGGGTATGTGATTTCAGCATTTAATTCTAAGCATATCTCTGTAAATATCTCTTAGTATTCTATTTGATTTGTGCAGTCTGTCTACCTTAACATGGTAGCGCTAGATATGCTTTAATAGTCAAGCAATTTATAGCGTTTATTACTGTAAATAGCCGTAGATACGCTTTGATTGTTAAGCAGTTTATAGTGTTTATTACTGTAAATAGCCGTAGTCAAAACTTGGCGACTAAGCTACGACTCCATAGCTGTTACGCTGATGTAATTCGACCATTTCAGCATGGTCGCCCTAGTTGAATTGTGATAAAACGCTAATCTTACTTTCAGATGCACGCTCAGCTTGTGAGCACTACTGTTCTGTGCGAGGTGATTTACCAGTTTGATGAATACTATACTGATATATGGCATCTGCTAAATGGCGTTTGCTAAATGCTACACTAGTTTGTTGATTACTTTCATGATAACTAGCGTCTGATACGTGCACGAGTTCATAAACGAACTGCTACTGAGTACTGAACCAAACGCAGATTTGTTTGATGGAAAGGGTTACTTTTTTCCCCGAAACTAAGGAATTTCACTTTGGATTGTAACTGTAATGGTTTTTAGCGAGGGTTATTACTACTTCCCTGTATTGTTTAACTTTAGCGACTATTTTACGGAGTTGCATTCAGCTTATCCAAGTAACTATTTTTAATATATGTACTCCAACTAAACTAGAAGCAATATACAATTAGTTACTAGTTTAATTTCCAGTCTGTGCATTAACCTTACAGTTGTCGTGCTAAATCTACAGAACATGGTTATTAGGGAAGAAGACTCCTAACCATTGCATTGTATTATGTTGTATCTCCTTTAGGTACTGACCACTTGCCCTACAGGCGATAAGATTCAAGACCCTCTCATAAGATAGTCACTGCACCTAAACGGGAGGCACGGTTAAGCTGTATCCACCAGCAGGACAACAAGTGTTAAGAAACCAATAAGGTTAATAACTCTGTAAAAGTTATACACTGAACAAAGTCTAACTAAAACTGTAAAGACTAGCGTACTGGGTTCAGTGCACGGCAGTAAACTACCCCTCCAAACTACAAATTATTAATATTCCCAGAATTAGTTCTTACAAACAGTATACCTTAGTGAGTGTATATCACTGGAGGCACAAGTTACCTTAATTTCAGCTTTTCTCAGGTGCCTTAGTCTGGAGCTGAATAATTACAACTCCTCCCCTGACTTCTGACGCATGCGAGGTTATTTATCCTCCATGCTTGCACCGCCATATTTGATTTACTGCTGTGAACCAGAACCTAGCCGGTAGTCTAACAGGGTATGTGATTTTAGCATTTAATTCTAAGCATATCTCTGTAAATATCTCTTAGTATTCTATTTGATTTGTGCAGTCTGTCTACCTTAACATGGTAGCGCTAGATACGCTTTAATAGTTAAGCAATTTATAGCGTTTATTACTGTACATAGCCGTAGATACGCTTTGATTGTTAAGCAGTTTATAGTGTTTATTACTGTAAATAGCCATAGTCAAAACTTGGCGACTAAGCTACGACTCCATAGCTGTTACGCTGATGTAATTCGACCATTTCAGCATGGTCGCCCTAGTTGAATTGTGATAAAACGCTAATCTTACTTTCAGATGCACGCTCAGCTTGTGAGCACTACTGTTCTGTGCGAGGTGATTTACCAGTTTGATGAATACTATACTGATATATGGCATCTGCTAAATGGCGTTTGCTAAATGCTACACTAGTTTGTTGATTACTTTCATGATAACTAGCGTCTGATACGTGCACGAGTTCATAAACGATCTACTACTGAGTACTGAACCAAATGCAGATTTGTTTGATGGAAAAAGGTTACTTTTTTCCCCAAAACTAAGGAATTTCACTTTGGATTGTAACTGTAATGGTTTTTAGCGAGGGTTATTACTACTTCCCTGTATTGTTTAACTTTAGCGACTATTTTACGGAGTTGCAGTCAGCTTATCCAAGTAACTATTTTTAATATATGTACTCCAACTAAACTAGAAGCAATATACAATTAGTTACTAGTGTAATTTCCAGTCTGTGCATTAACCTTACAGTTGTCGTGCTAAATCTACAGAACATGGTTATTAGGGAAGAAGACTCCTAACCATTGCATTGTATTATGTTGTATCTCCTTTAGGTACTGACCACTTGCCCTACAGGCGATAAGATTCAAGACCCTCTCATAAGATAGTCACTGCACCTAAACGGGAGGCACAGTTAAGCTGTATCCACCAGCAGGACAACAAGTGTTAAGAAACCAATAAGGTTAATAACTCTGTAAAAGTTATACACTGAACAAAGTCTAACTAAAACTGTAAAGACTAGCGTACTGGGTTCAGTGCACGGCAGTAAACTACCCCTCCAAACTACAAATTATTAATATTCCCAGAATTAGTTCTTACAAACAGTATACCTTAGTGAGTGTATATCACTGGAGGCACAAGTTACCTTAATTTCAGCTTTTCTCAGGTGCCTTAGTCTGGAGCTGAATAAACCCCGCTCCGCTCACCCTTGCTGCGCTCGGGTCGCTCCACGCCTCACCCTGCCCCCATATTCCACCCGCCCCCAGTACATCTACATTTATACCTACATAACCACACCCCTTCCTCTCTCTCCAGCCACACAAAATCACCTGCAAGACTCCTCCCACACCTCCTACCACTTCCTCCATCCAACCCTCTATATATCCTCTTACACTTAAATGCTCCATCACCCCATGAAAATGAAATCCACCACACCCAATACAACCAAACCAATGCTAAAAGTAATAATGCTTACCCTACCATTGTGTACCGTACTATACCTGCTAACTAAATATGAAGACCAGCCTTACTTAGGCTACTACTACCCCAGATACCAAACTTATATCTCCCCATCGCTGAGAACTGCTACACAGTGTGCTCTTAAACTAACCAGTCAATCACCACTGTCAAACTATCACTACCTGTATAAACCAAACCAAAGTACCCTAAATCCAAACAGGATTACAAACAACTATTTAAACTTATGAGACTATTAGACCTAATAGGAAAAAACATAACTAAAGATGGGGACATCCACCCCAACCCAGGCCCTATGTCAACACCAACCTTGAACAACCGACCACCTCCCAAAAACACATCCAACTCCCTCCAAATATATCACTTAAATATAAGAAGCCTAAATAATAAGATACATAACTTACATGCGCTAATAGGAACGTACCTCCCAGAAATAATGTGCTTAACCGAAACCTGGTTAAAACCAGGGACCAAGGATAATGAGATTATCCCACCTGGCTATAATATACACAGAGCTGATCGACTAAACAAAAAGGGTGGTGGTATTGCTGTGCTCTACAAAAGCACACTAAATGTCACTTTCAACCCCATCCAGGCACCCCAGATCTCCAACGCTGAAGTACTAGCACTAAAAGTAGAACTAAATAGGGAAAAAAAATTAATCTAATCGTGACCTATATCCCCCCCGGGAAAAACGCCGAAACAATTGAAAACCTTCTTAGCTGGCTATCAAACAATTACCCTCAAGAAACCATTATCCTAGGTGATGTTAACTTGGACTGGAACCAATGTTCCTCGAGTTAAACTCCACTGCAATAAATCTCCATGGATTCCAACAGACCATATCCTCCCCTACCAGAATAGGTAATAACAAACAAAAAGAGAGTATCCTGGACTGGATCCTAATAAACAGTCAACACCATACCTATGTATCAGGGACCCTTCCAAATGAACTTAGTGATCACCTCATTACCTACCTTAAGAAGAACAAGATAACATACTCGAATCAGCCCATGTACAGGTCGGTTAGAAATAGGAAACACTTTGACCTCACAAAATTTCAGACAGAACTTAAATCCTACAACTGGGTATCCCTCAAGAACCTTCCCCTGGAGGAGGCAGTATTAAATTTTAATACTACATTTCTCACAATACTTGAGTCCCACGCCCCAAAAAGACTAATTAGAATTAAAACACTTATAGCACCCTGGCTAACAAAAGAAACCAAATCCCTAATTAAACTAAGAAACAAAACCTGGGATATATGGCGTACAACCAAGTCCCCCCTAGACCGCATTAAATTTCAACAACAAAGAAATCTGACCAAAAAATCTATAACCCTAGATAAAAAAAACTACTATAGTCAACTACAATACAAACACCAAAACAATCCCCAAAAATTCTGGGCCAATTTAAATAATCTACTATATCCAGGTAAAAGCTCTACCCCTACCCCAGAAAAACTATTGGATAAAATCCCAGAGGAAGTAGCCAATTCCTTTAATACCTTCTTCACGGACAATATACAATCCCTAGCCAACCAGCTATCAACTACAAACCCCCAGATAACAGAGATCACCCCAAAGTCCATACCCACCTTTAAATTTCATCCTGTCCCCACTGCCTATATATGCTCACTACTGAAGAAACTAAAACCAACTACTCTCTCCGCTGATCTTCTCCCAGCCGAATACTTACAAAAAGCTGCTGATGTTATAGCTTACCCCATCTCGATACTCATCAATCGTACCTTAGCCGAAGCCAAAATCCCCTCAATATGGAAAATATCCTATGTAATACCACTCCATAAAGGAGGCTCATCGACAGAACTGTCAAATTACAGGCCCATAGCTATAATGTCACCATTAGCAAAAATCATGGAAAAATGTGTACATAGACAGCTTCTTTACTATCTTATCCAGAACAAACTACTTACCAGCTCTCAACATGGCTTTAGACCACACCATAGTACAACCACTGCCCTCCTCTCTTTTACTGACACAATTAACCACAACCGTAATAAGAAAGAAGTATCGTCAGCTCTCTTTCTGGACCTATCAAAGGCCTTTGATAT
Source organism: Protopterus annectens (assembly GCF_019279795.1). NCBI lineage: Eukaryota > Metazoa > Chordata > Ceratodontiformes > Protopteridae > Protopterus > Protopterus annectens. Next base: position 411,734,943 of record NC_056748.1, on the reverse strand, counting down.
GGTGAACCATCAACTACTTCATAATACCCTAAAAAGTCTCCATTTAGACAACCAAACTCTAGAGTGGTTTCAAGCCTATCTCTCAAAGAGACAGCAAGCTGTTCTCTGGCAAAATAGGCTGTCTAGCCTCCTATCTAATACCATAGGGGTTCCTCAAGGTTCCATATTGGGACCTCTTCTCTTTTCTGTCTTCATAAATGACCTCTACAAAGCCATCCCAGAAGCCACCTGCATTCAATATGCCGATGACTCTACATTAGTATGTTCTGACCCCTCTCCAGTTAATTTGTTATCAAAAACACAACACTGTTTCATGGCAGTAGAGAATTGGTTAATGGGACGTCAACTTATTCTCAATCCAAACAAAACCAAACTGCTAATCTTCTACCCCACTCATAAGATCACACCCACACCTTTTTCTATTCAATCCAAAAACGGGACAACTATCTCCCCAGACTCCTACACTAAACTATGGGGAGTTACCATTGACAACAAACTTAGATACGATATCCATATCAATCAGACTATTAAAACCGTTAATAAAAACTAGGCTCGCTCTATCGAATAAAATCCTTTCTTACTCCAATAGCAAAAATGGCCATTGCCCGCTCCCATCTCCTCTCTACCCTCCTATATGCCTCCCCTATTCTTACAAATCTTAACGCAACTGAAGTAAACAAACTAACATGTTCTTATAATCATATAGCCAGATTTGCAACCGGTATGCCCTACAGAACCCATCATTGTAGTAACCTACAAAGCCTGGGTTGGATTGAATTCCCTAACCTTCTCCAGCAGAACCAACTCATAATAGCATTTAAAATTCTTAACCAATTTGACAAAACCCCTGCACTGAAAAACTTAATCCAACCTTACAATAATCTCAACAGTTTACGCTCCTCAAACAAGTTACTAGCTCAAACAGTGAAATCGAACAATGCAGGAGGTGATGCTCTCTTTGCCAATGCAATCGGAAAAATATGGAACTCCCTTCCACCCAGCCTCACCACCATTCCCTCCATTAAACTTTTCAAAAAGGGGTTAAACCACCATTTCAAAACACATTGGCTTTGCCAATGCAGAAGTCCAGACTGACTCCATCTAAACCAGCATTTTTCTTCATCCTTACTATGTCTAACCTATTTAACCTCTACCTCACTCGTATCAGTTTCCCCTTTCTCCCCCTCCCATGTAAATCTCTAGACCCTACCTCCTTCACTAATTACCCTTTAAAAGCTATCAAATGGGTCAAGCTAAAAGGATATAAGAATGCTATACCATGTGTATGTAACATTTTTTTAATATATTTTTTTATATATCTTGGAGTAATTGTACTGTAATACATGACAATGTCTCCTTTTTGTGTAAACATCCTAAGGAGAACTAACTGTATTCTGTTCAACATCTTTTTTCCTATTTGTTAATGTTGGAGCTTTTCTCCCCGGGCCTCCGCTGAAAATGGACATGTATCCAGTCGGACCTTCCCGGTCAACAAATGTAAAATAAATAAATAAATAAAATAAATAAATATGTGTGTGTGTGTGTGTGTGTGTGTGTGTGTGTGTCTGTACATATATATATATATATATATATATATATATATATATACATATATATATATATATATATATATATATATATATATATATATATATAATATATATATATATATATATATATATATATATATATATATATGTATATATATATATATATTTATATATATATATATACATATATATATATATATATATATATATATATATATATATATATATATATATATATATGTATGTGTGTGTGTGTCTGTATGTATATATGGGTGTATATATATTCACCCCCGCATGCTCACATACTTTCATTTCACTTGCTCAACACTCTTGTGTGACTAAACAAATTATTGTGCATGTTGTGTAAAAGGCAATTTATAAGAACTACGGATTGGGCAACTAACAGATTTGATTAACAAAGGTAAGTGGCATTGTGGTAGGGCAGGGAGTTTTTGTGCAGGTGTGTGGGTTTTATGGTGAGGGTAGGAGTCAGATAATGGGGTAGATCTAGTGTATGTGTGAGTGTTATGGTTAAGGTAAGGGTTAGAGAAGTTAATATATTTAGTTTATGTAGGGGTATTTGTGTGTCTCTGTGCATATGTGTGTGTGTTTTAGGGTTAGGGTAAGGATTAGATAAATCTATATATTTAGTGTTACTTAGGGATGTGTGCATGTATTTTAGGGTTAGGGTAAGGGTTGGATAAGTGTATATATTTTGTGCTAAGTAGGGGTGTTTGTGTGTGAATGTGTGCACTTGGTGTGTGTCCAAGCTGTGATGTATAGTGACAGTGCTACAGAAAGGTGTTTTTATGGTGAGGTACACAGTTATGATTAGAGCTGTCATACATTACTACGTGAAGCACAGGGACGAGGCCCACTAGCACCACCCTAACCCTAACATTGTTCCTGCCCAACACCAGCCATGTGCCTTTGCATAACAGGGCCGCTATTCAGACAAATGGCGAGCTTAATGCTAGGTAGCTAGTAACCATTTAAAGTATGGATGTTGAATCTGAAAGAACGAACTTACATAGACTAAGTCTGAGATGCCATTTCTTGGAATATTCCATCTTCTCCAAGGCATCAAACTAAAACAATGAATGAAAAGGTCACACAGGAAAATCAATCAGTAAAAACTAAGAGAAAATTCTAGCCAAGCTAGAATTTCCACTGAGTGACCCTTCATACCTCTTGCATTAGAGGCACATGAGATATATGCAAATGACCCTTATGAGCATCAGGTGTTTCAGCTATATGGCGATTCTGAATGCCAATGACTTTTTTCAAGTCATTTAATTGGCAAATTCAGGCCAATAAAGCCAAACCCCACTAGCTGTGGACATGCATGTTTCGGCCTTGTTATGGCCTCATCAGCACAACACAAGTAGACCGTTTGACTAAGCATTAGAAACACAGGGCTGTTATAGCCAGCTGATGTCCATTACCATTAGGGTGTTTCTCCAAGGTATAGTGATCTTGGAGTTGGTATATATAAGTTTCTGGGGGTGCAGGGTGAGTGACCCCCTGCAAGAAGATGTTTAAGGGAGATGATGGGTTTTCAAGATTCAGTCTTTTCTTGTATTTTCATTCCTTTTTTCAAATTTTTGTCACTTGACATTTCGAGTAATGACATTTTAATAGGAAGCTATGGTAGGCAATGAATAGTACATAAGAAAATGACATTTGTTTCCTTTTTCGATGTGTTGGGCTGTTGTTAATTTATGTTGCTGATACAGTGAATCATTAGCATGTTTTGTTCAATGTTCTTGAGTTGATCACATAAAATGTTGACCATTCATTATACAATCATAAATAAACAGACACACACAGATAGGGACACATGCAGGTGTAGTGTAATATGACTTGTCCACTACAGAACTGATCAAAAAGTTAGTTGACTGATAAACCACCCCCTCCCCATTGCAAGACACATGGGAGAACTTATTTAGCTGATTTGTTTTTTTGGGATTCAGCAAAATGATGTGGAGTTTTGGCATTTGGAATATGTGTGTGTGTGTGTGTGTGTGTGTGTGTGTGTGTGTGTGTGTGTGTGTGTGTGTGTGTGTGTGTGTATGTGTGTATATATATATATATATATATATATATATATATATATATATAAATACACATATATAGATAGATATATGCGTATGTGTCTGTTTCTGAAAGATATATATATATATATATATATATATATATATATATATAAATGGATTCACTTTATATGCTCGAAATCCTGAAATATGAAATAAACGAACACTCAGAAGCATGAAATTCAAAATCTCGACTTCTATACAACACACACACCACACACATACACACACCTTCCTCCCCACAAACAAACACACAACCCAATCGACCACACACCCCCTACTTAACTATACTAACTCCAAAGTAGAACTACATGCACAAACACACGAAACACCACCACACACGCTACATCCCCTTTGCATACACACACACACACACACACACACACACACACACACACACACACACACACACACACACACACACACACACACACACCACAGTAACAAAACACACTAACACACACTACAGCCCCTACTGAAAACCCTTAAAACATAAACACTTACCTGAATCCATGAACACAGTACCACCCAGAACCGCTAATTCAACATCTCCTAAATTTGAGATTTTGAATTTCACGCTTCTGAGCGTTTGTGTTTTAGGTTTTCCACTTTATGGGCTCAAGTTTCTGAAATTCGATATTTCAGGATTTTGAACATATAAAGTGAGTCCATATAAATATATATATATATATATATATATATATATATATATATATATATATATATATATACATAGATATATATGGGTCTATATTAAAATAACAAAACCTCACTTACGCGAATACCTAAATGCCAACACATAAATAGCGAACCGCAAAAACACAGAACATCCTGAAGCACGAAATTTGAAATATCGAATTGTCATAGTTGGCCCTTACCCTGTATAATTCCCCACCATAAATGTGCAATAGTTACGGACCTTAGGGTTAGGGTGCGGATTAAGGTAAGTGCATACATAATAATACATGCAACCTTTACTTTAGGGTTAGAAGTAGGGTTATGTTAAGTGTATGTACAGTAATATAGTTCTGTAGATGAATGTATACGTAAATTATACTTTCCCCATAGTTGGATGTTTGTTTATAGTTAGATACATTTGTGTGTAGTGAATGTTTGATTAGGATATATGATATATGGGTGAAGTGTAGATATGGGGAAGTGTGGATGATTTATTTTGTTTGGGTAGGTAGTACGTAGCGGGTGGTGGGGTTGGCCAACTATGGCAATTCGATATTTTGAATTTCATGCTTTAGGACATTCGGTGTTTTCGGAGTGCATATATGCACACACACACACACACACACACACACACACACACACACACACACACACACTCACACACACACACACACACACACACACACACACACACACACACACACACACACACACACACACACACACACACACACACACACACACACACACACACAGACACACACACACGCACAGACACACAGACACACGCACAGACACACAGACACACGCACACAAACACACACACACACACACACACACACACACACACACACACGCACACAGAGTTCAGTCCTGGGTCCTCCCCTGTTTGGCATCTATTTCTCAAATGTCCAGGCTAATACAACAGGTCTTTGGCTAACAATGTTCGCAGATGGCTGCAAACTGGGAGCCATAATAGAATTGCCTAATGATGTGGACATTCTACAAAGGGGCCTCACTGAGACTGATGCTTGGTGTCAAAGTCATGGCCTCAAGCTCAATGCCAAAAAGTGTATCATCATCCCCTTTGGGAAAAACACTGTACCCATGAACTACCACATAGGCGGTAGCCTACTTAACACCAAAAGTCTGATAAAAGACTTTGGAACTCAGGTGGACAGTAGTCTCTCCTTTGACAATCTCATCACCACAGTAGTCAGGAAATCCTTCTACATGGCACACCTCATCACTAAAGGATTCTCCTCCAGAAAAAAATAAGTCATTGTTCCTCTACACTCATCCCTCATCAGCCCCATCATAGAGTACAATACTCTGTTTATCATGTACCTCACAAGACATCTGCAACAACTAGAAAGGCCACAGAAATACCTCACTAAGAGGATTACCAGCCTCAAACAGATACCATATGCAGACCGGCTCAAAAAACTCCAGCTCTACTCCATCACCTTTTGCCTATTCAGAGGGGACCTCTGCCTAACATATAAAGCCATGTCAAACCCAGTTCTGTTGGACATGTTACACTTAAAGAAACCCCAATCTCTGTGCCACATGCTCCAGGGACCTAAACTTTGTCACCACAATAAACAGAACATGCTGGAGGGATAGATTCCTGTCCCAGAGACTTCCCATACTCTGGGACAGACTACCCATTCACATCAAGCAAAGCCCCTCATTAGCCCTATTTAAGAGGAATCTAGAAAGTTGGATGGGAAATAGGAAATCCACCCTGGGGATCACCTCTGTGGCTCTGCTCGACAGAGGCAAAGGAAAATAACCTTATTGGGTGGCGAAAGCCAGGGAATGTTTTGGTTAGGCTTATATAGGCACCAGGGCCAATAGCCTAGTGTGAACCTATATATATATATATATATATATATATATATATATATATATATATATATATATAAACACACTTTTTCTTTTTGTTTGTATGAGGTGTATGTCTCCCTGCACATTCCATTATTAGGGTTGTGACCACCCATAACCAGCCCACCAATAAATCTATTTATTTATTTATTTTATTTTACATTTGTTTACCGGGTAGTGTCCAACTGGGCTTGGTAGCCCGTTTTCAGCGGAGACCCACAGAGAAAAGCTCCATTAATGTACAATACAATATTAGACATGTGATTAGCACTAAAATAGTTACATAACAAAACAGAGAATTAACAGGGTAGTACATTCTTAGACATTTGACTAGCACTAAAATAGTTACATAACAAAAACAGAGATTCAACTGGGTAGTATATCCTTAGGATATTAGATTACAAAGTTGTAAGAAAATGTAAAGGTTCATTTGATAAGTTGCATATTTTTATGGGAGGTGAGCAGAAGGGAGAGGATTCAGGCAAAAAGAAGGGGAGAATATAGCACTTAGGAGGTAAAGAGGTAGTGCGAGGGAGAGATGTAATGGGTAAAAGTAGAGAATGAGGGAGTAGAAGTATTTTGTGAAGAGGTTAAGAAAACATGTGAATGAGGACATTATCCAAGAGAGTAATATGGGCATAACCAGTTGTTATTGAGGTGTTCTTTTAGCCTACATTTCAAATCAGGAGAGGATGGGGTACTTTGTAAGATAAAAGGGAAGGAATTTCAGTACTTAGCAATTTTGCTTGAATAGAGGGAGTCTCCATGGGAGTTTCGGGACTGAGTAACTTTGAGCAGTGGTCTGTTGGAGGATCTGAGGGCTCTGTTAAAAGTTTGAAGCTGGATAAGGGAGGAGATGGCAAGGCAGGTGAGAGGGTTTTGAATAATTTTGTGGGTGAGGACAAGTTGATTTAAAGTTAAGAGGTGAGGCAGTTCTAGCCAGTTAAATTGTTTTAGAGCAGTGCAGTGATGAGCTTTATGAGGGAGATTGGTTGCAAACTTAGCTATTTTATTGTAGCAGTATTCTATGTTTTGAAGGCCATTTTTATGTAAGTTGGTGAAAATGTGTGAGCAGTATGTAACAGTGTAGACAAAAGCTGAGATCTAGCTGTGGCTAGCCTTGCTTGAGGTGTTAAGAATTGTTTTGCTCTGTAGAGAGCACCGAGTTTTACATGGACGTTTTTGATTGTTTGGGATATAGGAACGTCAAATTGTAGGTGTTTGTCTATGATAACACCTAGTAGTTGGCCTGCTTAGTAGGTTAAATTTTAGTGCCATTTGTGGATAGAATAGGGATGGGGGGAGAGGTGTTCTTTTTAGCTTTGTTTGTAAAGTTTATCTTAGTGTTCTTAGGGTTGAGAATGAGTTGATGGCTAGTAAGAAATTATTCTGTTTACTGGAATACTTTTGGTGTCTTTTCCTGAAGTTCTAGTGAGGATGGGGCATATATAATGAGTGTAGTGTCATCAGCATACTGTATTATTGTGGCTAATTTGGTAGCTGATGTAAGGTCATTTGTGAAAATGGTAAACAGAAGGGGGCCCAGAATGGCCCTTGGGGAACACCTGTGTTGACAGACAGTAAAGCAAAGAGGTTTTGGTCCCATTTGGTGGCCTGCTGTCGGTTTGATAGGTAACTGTGGAACCAAGAAAGGGTTGATTGTGGCAAGTTTGTTTAGGAGAAGTTGGTGGGTTATGGTGTCAAAAGCTTTTGACATATGTAGGAATACAGCTGAGACAAATTCAGCGTTGTTCATAAGATGGTGAATGGTGTTTGAGAAAGCAATAAGAGCAGTATTAGTACTGTGCTTGTGGCGGAAACCATGCTGTGTGTTAGCTAGAAGGTCATTTGATGTAAGGTGCTCTAGGAGTTGTTGGTGAATACATTTTTCAAGGATTTTGGCTATGGGTGGGAGTATTGCTATGGGGCAGACATTTGCAATCTCTGTGGAGGGGCCACCCTTGTGGAGAGGGGTGATGTGGGCTGTTTTCCAGAGGTTGGGCACATATTGTTCGGAGATAGACTGATTGATTAGTATTGAGATAAGGTAGGCAATAGATGGAGCTGCGATCTTTAGGAACTCGTTTGGCAAGTGGTCAGCAGCAAGGCTACAAGGTTTTAGCTTGCTTAGAAGTTTTTTTATAAAGGATGTTTGAATAGGTTTAAAAGAGAGGGAGTCTGCTGAATTAGATGCAGGGAAAGGGGTAGTGAGTGGAGAGTTTTGCTGGCATTGTAGCAGGCTGGAGATAGAGTTTATGAAGTAAGAGTTGATCTGAGAAGCTAGAGATTCAGAGGTATTCGAAGTGGAAGGAGAGGGGGTAGGGGGGATCTGCCAGGGTTGAGGAGGAAATTGATATTCCATCAGAATTTTTGAGGGTTATGGAGGTGTTTTTCTTGGGAGGATTGGAAGTAATATTTTTTGTCCTGGATGATTTTTGCCTTAGTTTGATTTCTAAGTTGATGGTAATTTATAAGCATAGAAGTGTCTTTGCTGGAGAGGTAGAGGGCTCTTGCTTTGTCCCTTTGTTTCATTAGTAGTTTTGTTCTGGGGGATAGCCAAGGCAGTTGTTTTGCTTTGGTGCAAATCTTTCTTGTTGGAGCTAGGCTATTTAGGATTTCAAGGAAAGTATGGTTAAATAATTCTACAGCACAATCTAGTTGTAGTTATGTTAGTGGTGACCAGTCACAGTTGAGAAGTAGCTGATTAAATAGGGTGGGGGAGAAATGTTTTTTGCCATGTATGTATTTAAATGGACTGTGAGGTTTGATATGTATTTTTTTGTGTAGCAGAAATGTGAGGGCGTGGTCACTAATGCTTAGGGGAAGGCAGCCAGATTGGTGGTTGAAGTTTGGCTTATTAGTTATTATCCAGTCTAGTATTGATTGTTATTTACTGTGTTTAACAGTGCGGGTGGGGGAGTTTATAATTTAGGAGAAATTAAAGAGGATGATGAAGGCTGATGGGCTGTCAGAGGAACAAGAGAATCAATCTAGGTTAAAATCTCCTAGGATGATAGTTTCTTGTGAAAAATAGGAGGAAGACCAGGAGAGAGGAAGTTCTATGTTGTGAAGGCTATTTCCAGGGGGCATATAGGTAGCAATGATTATTATGGATTTTTGGGCATTTATATTCAGGTGGGAGATGAAGATTTCTGCATTGGGTATGTCAGGGGGTGAGCAGTTTGGTTTGTCTAGTATTAGGGAGTCTTTATACATGATTGCAAAACCTCCACCTTTCTTTTTTAGTCTATCATGTCTTATAATATTGTAGCTGCAGTATGTTAATTCTGAGCCTTTGATGTGTCTTTTTAGCCAGGTTTTGGTGATGTCTACTATGTCTGGAGAGTATGTGGCCAGGATAGCATAGAATTCAGATGTTTTGTTTACAATGCTTCTTAGATTAAAGTTAGCAATCAATGGATCTGAATTTGAAACTTTAGGTGGGGGGAGTTGGTGTCAAGATTTGAGTGGAGTTGTGGTTGAGAAGTGGGTAATGTATAGTTTGGGCCTGGGTTAGGGTGGATGTCTGCCTGTAGTTTTATGTGTGTAAGACTGTGGAGTAAAAGATTTAGTTTGGAGATAAGTAGATGGAATCTGATGTTGGGAATATGAGGCTGTGTGGGCTCAGCATGTTTAGGGAAAATAGATGGGATTTTGAAGTTTGAAACAGTTGGAGACATATTACTGTAGTGCAAGTATGGCTGTTGATATGCTGTGCTAGTATGTGAGGGGGGTGCTGGTTTTGGAATTGATATATGTAGATGTTTGAGGTAGTACAGGTTAGGTAGAGAAGGCATATTAGAATAGAGATGTAATGGTATTGAGAGGTGGAGTTGCATGTTAGAGTGTGAGGGAGTGAGTAGGCTGAGATAGGTAAGTGTAAGTAGTAGGCTCTATATGGTTGGACTGTATAGGGTGTGGAAGTGTTAGTGAGAGTACTGGTGTAGGTGTGGCTGAGGAGGTATGGGAGTGGATTAGAGAGAAGAAGTTGAGGGAGGGGATGTAAAAGGGGGAGTTGATGGTGTATGGAGAAATGATTGAAGGGTGGGGAGTAAGGAAGAGGAGGTCTTTGGGATAGGAAAAGGAGTGGCTATGTGACTATAAAGTTAGGGAGAGTGGGGTGGATGGGAATGGGGATAGGGTAGGGGAGCGGAGAGAGCCTGAGCATAGTGAGGGCGAATGGAGCGGGGTTAAACCACTGGAATGTACAGTAACAGAAAACTATCAGTGAGCCAATGTTTTAGACTAGCAGGTCAGTTCTGCATAAGTTACTATGTAATGTCTAATGGGGTAAGGGAGTAGAAGGGATTACAATGTAGTATTGGTGGGGTATTTGTGAGAGAACATGTGACAAGGTATCTACCATGAAATAACTAGTAGTAGGCTAGAGGGAGAGAACAGAGATGCTTGTGAGAAAGAAGAGTTTCTGTTAAGCGGGAAAGAATACAGTAAAGAGTGAAAGTATTAGACAAGAGGAAGGTAAGCTGGGGGAATAACTAAAAAACAAGTGCAGAAATAAAGGTGAGACTTGCAAGCCTTTGTTCAGGTGTGCCAGCCAGGACAGTATGCTTTATAGTTACAGATACAAGCAAAAACAATGTATGTTTGAGTATCAAACAGTGCAGATTCTTTTAGGAGATAGTACTAACATACATAATATCGGTTACAGGATATGGCTCACAGCAATGGTTTAGGCCGGCTGCAGTTTGGGCTGGTGCTCGTCCTTCACTGGTGGGGGTTTAGAAAAGCCGCAAATAGTAGATCCATTATGAGGAAGACAGAAAAATAAAATAAAAATCAACCTCAGAGTATGAGTTACTAGAGGAGCACAGTAGTTCAATTCTAAAATTAGATAAACAAATAATTGGGATAGAGCACAGTACAGTAGTTATGGTGAGAGACTTTTGGAGGGAGTGGTTAGTAGAGGCAGGAGTTTAGAGGCGAATAGCAGAAGAAGGTAGTGGGAAACATGAGAGAGATTAGTATTTTAGGGGAGAAATCTGCATCAGAAGACCAAAGAGTGCAGCAGCAAGACAGAGAGTCAAAAGCAGAACTAAAATACAATAAAATAGTATAAATGACCCCATAAATGCAGATTGCAGCAAGTGACCCAAACAGTGGTATTTGATCTACACAGCGTAATAATTAATAATATAGCTATATCATTCTTAGAAAGAAATCCGTGTCTCACAATTACCATTAAATATCAAGAACTATTTTAAAATCCTAGTAGTCCTTCATCAAATTTCTGTAGCTTTCTTAATATGCATATTGTGTACTTGAATACAGGTTAAAAACAGCGTGCATATTCCCTGCATGAAATAGCATTCTAAGCCAATAACAGTATCTAATGAAAAAAGCCTCATATACTCATATACTCAGATTGCGCAATAAATTGAAGGGAATGCTTATTTATTTATTATTATTTTTTTTTTTTATCGCAAAATGACTATTCATTTTTTTTCCTTAAGTACTGCCTCAGAGTTTGGGTGACACAGTATGGTAGTAGGATAGCTTTGTCACATCACTGCAAGAGGCTCTCCAGTTCAATTCTCAGCTAGTGGGCCTTCTTCACGTCCTCTTTGTGTTCATGTGGGTTTTCTCTGAGTGTTCCAGTTTCATCCCACATTTCAAAAACATGCAGTGAGTAGACTGGACACTCTAAATTAGCCATAGGTGTGAGTCTGCATACATGATTTTATATGGAAGAGCAACTTCAGCATGGTGTGAACACTGGTTTAGATGACTGTCACTATTGAAGGGACACCTTGACTTCATGTGAAAGAATGGGAAAATGAATTTGTAATTGGATGGCTGTTTCCTCAGAGGTTATATATAAAGTTGCAATGGATTTGTTGTCAGTGCCCATACATTGGGAGATACAGGACACAAAACTCACCATCCCCAGCAAAAACAAATCTGATATAAGGCAATTAAACACCAGTTTTAATTACTTCATATTTACATATGATGTTGCAGATGCTAAAACAGCATGTTTATTTATTTTTTTCAATATTGACTTATACATAGCTGTTTAATAACTGTACTGGGATTCACAGAACAGTAGGTTTTCAAATAACATAGCAACGTTTATTTGCAGAGCATGACAATATGATACCCACACGAATGATATATTATTTCTAAAGCTTAAAAAGCATAAAATCAACTATAACAGGAATTTGTAATAGAAAAGTACAACAGATAAAGTCTTACATGCCAAGAATCTATAAAGACTGTGTCTTATAATGTGTCATATCTGCATTAAAGCTTGATGTCTGAAAATGCTTATTTGTTTATAGCTGATATCACATAATTTCCATCCATATTGAGTGAAATTAAAATGAGTATAACAAACACTCCCGAGAATCCAGACAGTCCATATTATTATAATTATTATTATTAATGTTATTTAACTATGCAGGGAATGCCATTGCTTTAGTTTGGGAAACTGTACTTAAAGTTAGAGAATCTGCCCAGATTGAAAAGCTGTAACACAGATACAAATATTTTATGATCACAACACCATGTCTATAACTTAAAGTGATTACTGTCCAAAATCATATAAAATATTATATAAAAATTATTAAGGAAATGTATGTATAGTTTGTGAACCTATGAAATTTGTCTACTGAATAACAAAATATTTTATCATCTTATCCAACTTCAAATCCATATTTCACAGATATTTAAACTGGGTGCTTTGTTTACAGCTTAAAGGACATTTTTACTAAAATGATATATAAATGTTGCAGATAATTACAGACAAAATATTAGATTATGATAACTAAATAAAGCAAAGATTGCATTTGAAAGGACTAAAGGTTTAGCAACTGACTCAGTTCTTCCTTCCCATAAATAAAATGACTCCTTAAATTGAGTTGATAACCATCAGTAGTCAAGGCAGGTGAAAACACATGACAGGAGTAAAAGCAAAGCTAGTCTTAAGCAACACTTACAGATATAAAGCATTAAAGCAAAGTATGAAACATATTCTGTAAAGTAAGTTATATATCTTAAATTACAATGGTGTTATATAGGGTCAAATGTGTATATACGTTCATAGGACAAGATTTGTATTCAGAAAACGTACTAGTTTATCTTATATACGCTTTATGTGTACATTGATCCAAATTCCTAGAATAGCACATCAGGTGTTGCTTTTGTTTGTGTTGGAAAAGTTAAAAAAAAAAGGAAACTGAATTTAATGTTTGAAGACATTTCTAACTTTACCTTCAGGACTTAATTTAGTTCAGTTGTTTATTAGCTCTGTACACAGAACAACGTCAAAAGGTTTGTAAAGCAAACAAATGCAGCTGTTATCAATTTAAAACACTCAGTGCTGATAATGCTCGGTTTGTAAATTTCTCCAGGGCCAGCATTGTACAAGACCATTTTCTTTATTCAAACTGGTGTTCTGTCAGAAAATTGCTTTTATTGATTTTGTCCTCTAGTTGGGTAAGAAATATTGACTCAATAATCTTGAATAGTGCTGACAGTACAGATACTGACCAAAGATTTACCAAGCCAATTTTAAGTGAATGTCTAGTTCCTTTTTTGCAGAACTTAGATCAACTGTCTAACTATAATCACTATTTTGTTAATGCAGCATAACATGAGCTGCAAATAGGGTAAAATGACATGAGTTTACTAGATTTAAACAAGTTGGAAAATACAAATAAATGACAGTGGAAATAAGAATGTGATAAAGCTCTGGAGAAGACAGGAGTTCTTACCTCACTCATTAGAAGTTTTAACCTTGAACACAGAGATGCTATCATACCACTGCTCCTACAACAGATGCAAAAGAAAGCAGAGCTGCTTTGCAGAGGATGGTGGTAGGACTTTACAAAAGGACTTGCTCTTGTTAAGATGTTCTTTATACATAATCATCTTCTATTCAATTGTGAAGATGTAATGGAACAATAATTACCATTATTCATCTGGGTATGGACTTATTATAAACAATTAAAATGGAGACTGGGTTGCATGCTTTTAGATATCACATTCAGTACTCCGCAAAAAATTAATTCTAAGTTTGATCACATTCAGTAATGCTGATACATTGTCATGTTTCAAAAGCTTTTACTATAATATGTAAAAAGAGATTTCTAGGAGTCAGCTTGAAAACAGTGTCTTAGTACGGTGCGTTCTATAAAGCCAAAATATGACATGTTCCTGCCTTGCAGCACCAGTCCGTATAGATCTAAGAATTATCAGTGCAACATGCTGTGTAGAGTATTAGTTTCACAGGTTTTAGCGTGTACCTTTTTTCTAGGCATTAGAAAGTGAACTAGAGTTTCCTTAACTTGAATAGAAGTACAAACTTCCCACTTCTGAACTATTTATGTGAAGATTAGTATGGTCACTCTTATGGAATCTTTTATTTATTTATTTTTAAAGTGTTTTAAGGCCCCATCATAGCTCACATTCCCTGTCATAGCAACCAGTTACTTTCCCTTTTGCTGTACGAAAAATTAAGAGCTTGCAGTGATGCAAGACAGACTAGGATTGATAACAGCTAACTGCAGCAGAGCAAATGCTTGCTAATATGGGATAATTGTGGGTGTATGTTTCTATAAACTTGTAATTTTTCTTTAGAGTTCATACATACATACTCCAAAGCCGGTATGTGGACCATAAGCCTCTGTGCCATGAAATTGCAGCAGCTAGCCATTTGCCACATTGCTTTTGTCTGGCAAACTTCTGCCACCTACTTTCTTTTAATGTGGGTGTTCTAGTGTTTGGTGTGCAGCTCCACTCACCCCTGACTTGCTCTGCCAGCTCCTAAACCACCAGGCTGCTTGTGGTGCATGCTTGCACCACAGATACTTCTCTTCCACTGTATGTCTTTTAATTTTCTTTTCTACTTCTCAATTGCTTTAATGTGATCTCCATTACAGCTTCTTGCTGGATACTACAAATAATATAACTATTTCCTATGTATCTGACTATCTCTGCAGAGTTGGAAATTGTGGCATGAAAAGTTGTTGTGATGAATGCTTTAGGCTTACCAGGGTATGTTTAAAACGTAGAATGAATATTGAAGCACTAATGCAATATAATTCAATAAGCTACATTAAGCAAAAATATACTTTTAATAAAAGAGCTAAAGTATTCAGTAACTCCCACACTTAACAAATGAAGATTGTCTTTTCTCTGCCTGAGATTCTCATTTGAAGCTGTCTACCTTTTGAATGAACTATTTTTCTCAAGCCACAAAAGTTTTTTGTTTGTTTTTTTACATGTTATTACATAATATACAGAGAAACATAATCTGTCTATATGCATGAAACATCCTTTTTAAATGTAACTACCTTTAAGTTATTTAAAATTGTTGGTGGCTGGCATTAATCACATTAGTAGCTGCTCTGGTGGAGTACATAGTAACAATATCAGAACAATACTTTTGTGCTCAAAATACTTTTTGTGCTATGTTATTCCATCTAAAACAGAAACTACCAAGATGGCAGAGGATGCCTGACATCAGTACATCCATTGTTCATAGGTGTGTACTAGGCTAATGGCCCTGGAGCCTTTACAAGCCTAGCCCATAGGATTACCCTGGCATCATGCCACCTGACCTTAGTTTCCAGTGCCTCTGTTGAGTAGAGCCACTGGAGTGATCCCTGGGGTGAATTTTCTATTTCCCAACCACTCATCAAGATTTCTCTTGATGAGGTCCAGTGAGGTACTCTGTTTGACATGTATTGAAAGTCAATCTTGTATTAAATAGTTTATTCACACTTAATAACACTCTGGCATCTCAGCACAGCCTTCCTGGAGTTACAGAATATGCCACACCATATATATATATATATATATATATATATATATATATATATATATATACACACACACACACACACATATATTCACTTAAATAAAATTAAGCAAACAATCATTTAATTAATCAACCATCAATTAAAATAACCATATATACATTTTAAAGAAACATTCTCCAGTTACATTCACTATTTAGACCTGCTGGAGATAATGTATTAAATTTTAAAATATATAAAGTCTCTTTATACAGTAATTTCTTTTTCATTAACACTTCATCTGTTTCTGATATATATTCCAAAATACAAGCTTTTAACAGTGAAAAGTCACTGCTATGGCAAGTAAAAAAATGTAAAGCTATAGGGCTCATAGCATTATTACATTATTATTTTTTATGTCTCTAATATGTTCTTGCAACCGTAACTTGAATATTCTTTTAGTCTCCCCTATATAAAAACAAATTACAGGGGCAAGACAGAGCATATACCATTGATTTAGTTATACATGAAAAAGCAGAAGTGGAACAGAATTTTACACCATTTATTTTTTCAAAAGATTTGGTGATGTTGGAACAAACCGAACACCTTCCATAAGGGAAAGTGCCACATTCCAAAACCTGCAGATTTAATTTTTCACCAGGTGAAACAAATCCATTGTGTACCACCATGTCTTTGATATTTCTACTTCTCTTGAAAGAGATATTTACAGTTCTACAAAGATTTTTTACCCCTTCCGTATTAATTAAGTAGGGCCAATAATATCTAATGACATCAATAATTTTCTCACTTAAGATATTATATACAGTAACAAAATAAACTTTCCTACACTCCTGCACAGTATTAAATTCTCTATTATTTATCTTATTTACTAAAGGCCTTTTATGAAGTAAGCCGGTATCTATTATTTTATGAAGGGCATTTAAAATAACATTCTCATCATACCCCTGTGGTTGAAATTAATACGTGTTTTTATTATTTCCTTTTCTAAGCTCATTTCATTGTTAAATATCCTGCTGACTCTCAATAATTCATTATAAGGTAGCGCCTTCAAAGTATGTGGTGGATGGCAACTGCTACTATCCAAAATATTATAATCTCCAATTCCCTTTCTGTGTATGTTAGTTACTATCTTCTTGTTCCTAATAGTCAAAGTGACATCTAGATAGTTAACTATTTTTCCTATCTGTAAGCCATCAAATTTTATCTAAAAGTGATTTGCATCTAAATCACTTATAAACTGGGGGGCTATTTCAGCCCCCCCCCCTTACATAAAAAAGTCAAATCATCTATATATCTACAATATAAAATAACATAACTATTATAGTCAGGCTAATGGGGTGATAGTTCCCAGGCTCTGTAGTCACTCCTACTTTGTGGAGAGGGAAGACTATAGCAGTGTGCCATTCAGTAGGGACAAACCCTGAGGTGAGGCTATGATTGAACAGGGAACACAAGTGAGGTGCCAGTTCACTCTGTAGTCCATGTAGAACACAGCCAGGGATATTGTCAGGTCCCATAGAAGCTGTAGTCTTGGCCTTGGACTTTGCTGTTTTAACCTGTGCAGCAGTAATACTGGGTGCCTGGCAATCTATTGGTATTGTGATTGGTCCTTTGGGGGGAAGGGGTAAAGTCGGCACTGAATCTGTCGGCCAGTATATTGGCAATATCTGCTGGCTTGGTATAGGAGGTACCATTGTGCAGTAGCTCAGAGCAAATCTGGATATTGCCGTGGAGGTTCTTTACATAACTATAGAAGGCTTTGTGGCTGTCTTTACTATCTGCTGCAATTCTGTTTTCATAGCTAGTTTTAGAGGATTTGATGAGGGATCTCAACTATTTTGTTGAGGCTGATAAGGGAGTTTTTCCAGTCTTGGGACTTCACCTTATTCAGCATCTATTTCCTCCTTCTGTTGTAGAGTTTGTTTATGGCAGGGGACCACCAGATCGGCTTCCTTTTTTTGGAGGAGAGCATCTTGGTTCTATTGGGTATGGCGAGATCCATGCATCTGTGTACATGTTCGTACAATGCATTGGTGTATGATTCAGCAGTCATGCAACTATTTTCCATTTGCACAAGTGCCATGAAGTTAGCCACCTCTTTTTAGGAGGCCAAAGTTAGCTTTGGAGGAGTTTTTCATGGTGGATACCTTTATGGGGGTGGGATGGGAGGGATGTGGATTCCAAGGTGATTCATTTGTGGTCGGCTCTAACTAGGGAGGAGTTGACTATTGGTGTAGAGCAATGGTCACCCATGTTAGTAATGACCAGTTCAAGGATATTGCTACCTCTAGTGGGGGTAAGAACGAGCTGGTCCAGGGCATTGAAATTAATGTTTACATTTATTTGTTGGTTGATACATTTGTATTGCTTCTCACTGATACTGGCTATGACTTTTTTTCTCTTCTGATAGTACCCATACTTCTGAATTTATTTTGCCTTTATTTTTTTGTACATGTTTGCCATATCATTTGTTGCCTTCGGCCAGCTTGGTCATACAAGAAAAGAAACCCTGAGTGCCACTCTACTCAACTGTTGTGTGTTATCTGTGTCCTGTCAGTGGCCTGGCACCTTTCAGTGGCAGTAATCCTGCTTCCCTCAGCATTTGGAGTATTCCAGCTAATGAGATACACTTCAGAGAAGTGCAAACTTTTGGACAGAAATTGCATAGATCCTCCATTACTGAAACATCCTCTATGAGCAAACCTTTGGTAGTGATTCTGCTTAAATGAACCTGTTTAGAAAGCACAACTTTTAAGATAAATCACTAAGCATTACTGCTAATGATTAATGTCAGTCATTAGAGTTTCACAGTTCTCTTGAAAAGAAATTGGTATATAAAGTCCAGGACTTTGTCACCTCATTATTTTTGACATTGTCCAGAATTATCAGTCTACTGGACCGATCCCAGTTTGGTTTAGTCAAGGGCAGGCCATGCCTAATAAACTTGATGGACTTCTTCAAGAAGGTCACTAGAGCCATGGTTGAGGGCAAAATGGTACTTACTGTTTACCTTGACCTGGCAAAAGCATTTGAAACAATACCTTACTTGGGTTTTACAGACAAGCTTACAGATTTAGGCATGAACCTAGCCAAATGACTGACAGCATGAAGTTAGGGTGGGGGAATCAACGTCCACCAAGAGGCCTGCTACTAAGGGATGTTGCTTTTGTGTGTGTGTGCGTGTGTGTGTGTGTGTGTGTGTGTGTGTGTGTGTGTGTGTGTGTGTGTGTATGTATGTGTGTGTGTGTGTGTGTGTGTAAATAATTGGTACTTATGACCCACAGTAGTTCTGCTGCATATGAAAGAATGGATTGCAGTAAACAGGTACATCATCATGAGCCACATTCTTTGGCCATGTTCCTTATTTTACATGTTTTGCTGACTGTTTACAGTGTGTTTATTCTCTGATTGTGAATGAACTGGACAGCATGAAGTCTACAAGTCTAATATTAGTATTTTATTTGTGAATGCATTTTTAATTATCTTTTTTTTTTGCAGGCACACGGGTGTGAAATGCACAGTGTTGTACTTCAACAGTCTGTCTTATACTTAATGTAGATGACTAAGCCTGTGAGCTGACTTTGTAGTGCAGGGTTTTATTCTCTCAGCCTTCACCTCAGTGCTGTTGACTCGGTACTGGGATCTCATCTGTTTGGAATATACTTCTCTAAAGTCAAGGTGAATGTAGAGGGCCTTTGGCTGACCAAATTTACTGATGATTGCAAGCTCAGTATAATCACTGAATCTCCCAAAGGAGTAGATATCCTCTAGAAAGGTCTGACACAGAAAAATAAATGGTGCCAGAACCATGGCCTAAAACTCAGTGCAAAAATGCATAATGTTACCCTTTGGGAAGACAACTACCCCTACAAATTACAACATTGATAACACTCCCCTAATAATAGACCCAGTGCTAAGGGACTTGAGAACTCAGGTTGACAGTAACCTGTACATTAATCACCACATTTTAATGGTAGTGAGAAAATCCTTCTACATGGCACTACTTTTAAGTAAGGGCATGGCATCCGGATCTAAGGAGATCACAGTCTCACTGTACTCAGCCCTCATTAGATCAACAATTGAGTACAATGCACCCTTCAGCATGAACCTGACCAGGAATTTGCAAATAATGGAGCAGCCACAGAGGTTCCTCACTAAAAGAATACAAGGTATAAATAATATCTCCTACCTAGACCATCTCGAAGCCCTGACTGTACTCAGTCTTCTACAAACTACTGTGGGGCAATATATGCCAAACCTGCAAGGCATTCTCTGATCCAGCCCTGATGGATCTGCTACACATTTGCAGAACAAACAGTACTAGAATTATCTGATCTAAGGATCTAAACGTCATCTGTGATGTAAACAAAACATGTTGAAAAGATAGGTATGCGTCTCAGAGATTATCTCTTCTCTGGAACAAACTCCCCATTCAAATGAAACAGAACTCTTCCTTAAGCATATTCAAATGCTGTTTAGACCAATAGATGTGAAATCATAAATTCACTCCTGGTTTTTTTCTTTCAGAAAATGCTTGTTTATTGCAAAGCCTTTTATTCTTGCAACTTTCCAATTATATAAGAGAAGCATTTATAATCTGCTTATTTTTGGGTCCTTGTCTCTGAATCAGATTTTTAAGCTAAGAAGTTGAGATGGCAAGGGTGTTATAATGGGTTCCACTGTATAGTTTTGACATTAGTGAGCTGAGATACATTTCTGGTCCATTATTTATGAATGTATTCATTAACTTTTTTCGTGCAGATATCTGAGGTTTACCATCAAGCAAGTGGCAGTAGTAGTTGTATGTGTGTGTATAAATTATTGGTACTTGCAACTCACAGTAGTTATGCTGCAAATGAAGGAATGGATTGCAGTAAATAGGAACATCATTATGAGCCACATCATGAGTGTTCCTTATTTTACTTGTTTTGCTGACTGTTTACAGTGTGTTTATTCCTTGGTTGTGAATAAACTGTTCAGAATGAAGTCTACAAGTTTAATGTTAGTATTTTTTGTGAATGCATTTTTAATTAACCTTGCTTTTTGCAGACACACAGGTGTGAAATGCACTTTGTTGTGCTATGTAAACCTGTGAGCTGATTCTGTAGTGCAGGGTTTTATTCCCTCAGTCTTCATTTCAGTGCTGTTGACTCAGTCCAAGACACTTTAGTAGACTGTGTTCCCAGACTGGTGTCCCAAGCTGTTATCAAATTACACTGCACATTTGTGTCTTTGAATTCCTGCACCCTTTACTGAGACACTAATTGCTGTTTGACTAACAGACCTAGCGTATGCCTTGTAGTTTAATGAGTTACCTCATGCATTTTCAATTAACATGAATTACAAGAGAAGAGAAGTTTACAGTTACTCAAGATAAGTCTGTTTTCAAGTTTGAGACAGTTTTCTTGTTTTGTAGTAAATGGTTGACAGTGTTTTTGGTGTAAATTTTGAAATAGTTTTAAATAAAATCCAAATTTCAGTGTTCATTGTAAAAGTAAAAAAAAAAACAATGTATGTGCACTGAGAGATTTGAACACTGCTTTGTCTGACTGTGAGGGGACAGCTAAGTGATGGGCTATTGGAATGGCTGGGGGGAGGGTCAGTCTATTACCATGCTTTGGGCCCATTTTGACCATGATTTAGCTCAAGTTTTGTCCTAAATGCCAGAACTTGTAAATACTGTGCCACCTAAATTCAGCTAGATGCCCCTGGGTTATTTTCCTGTCATTTACAAATGGGAAAACATAGGTGGGCTTAAAAAGACCTCCTAGGGTCATTACATAGTAATCACCTATATGAACCTAATAGTCTTAACTTTGGCAGGTTCTGGCCTAATCTTTCAATCACTTACTCGATCTATGCTGCTGTCCTTCTGAAGATTACTTCTCTTGAATATTTTTCAGCATGACATTTTTCATTACTTACAATTCTGCAGAGTGCCATGGCAGTGAACTATTAGCTTTTCGTCTATATTACAATGTTTTACTTCAATTTAAATTGGTCTTTGGAAGCTGTTTACTTAACCAACTGATATAGGTTGCCAGTTTTCTCAGTTTCCCCTGTTGGAGTTAGTTATCATGATTTTAGAATTCTGTTGGGACTCTGGCCTTCTGTTTTGTTGTTTGATGTGACAACATTAAATTGTATTCTTTTAGGCTTCATCTCTTTACTTCAAGATCCAAGCCATTTCTGCATTACTGGGTATGTTAGGAACTCTGAGGCTATTGACTTGTTAACTTCTTTTTTTCCAGCTTAATTTTGACCTTATTTTTAACAATTTTTGCAGCTTTGGCATAGTAAATTATGCAGCATTACAATACTCATACCATGCAGAGAGAGAAAGAACGACTTGACTTCAGACTAAAACAGGTATATTTCCACAATGTGGAATTAAACAAAACATTCTTCCTCAATTTGGACCTGGATCGCACTATATCTGATTACAATGTTTACATAGATAACAGACAAGAAAGAACTAGCGCTGACAAAATTGTAAATTATGTCTTCAGGAGTGTTTAATGCATCAAATAAATCTAAACTTGAAAAATGAGCTAATTCAAGTTGTACTTATCAGATTATGCAATTTTTCTGGAGATGTATTTGAGCTTGCTCTGTATAAAGACAAAATTGTTCACATTGCCTACCTTGACCTGACCAAGGCATTTGACACATTATCCCACTTGGGTATTGTTGACAAACTCAAGAAGTTAGGTACAAACCTGTATGTCACCTGGTGGACAGCCAACTGGCTCACAGACAGGAACCAGGAAGTTAGAATTGGGTGTCCACCTCTATAAAGAGGCCAGTCACAAGTGGAGTCCCTCAGGGATCAGTCCTTGGACCGCCCCTTTTTAGCATTTACTTCTCAGAAGTCAAGGCCAATGTCAGTGGTCTCTGGCTAACTAAATTTGCAGATGATTGCAAATTAGGAGCTGTCATTGAATCTCACACTGACATGAATGTTCTCCAGGAGTGACTGACATAGACAAACGACTAAAACTAAATGCCAAGAAATGCATAATAGTATCCTTTGGGAAGTCATCCTACCTTGGTAACTATCATATTGACAACACACCCCTTAGAGTTGACACAGTAGTCAGGGACGTAGGGACACATATAGATAGTAATCTAGCCTTTCATCATCATGTGTCTACAGTGGCGAGGAAATCATTCGATGTTGCACAACTTATAAACAAAGGTATGGCATCCAAGTCCAAGGAAGTAATTGTTCCACTGTATTCAGCATTCATCAGACTATCATTGAGTGCAATGCCCCTTTAGTATGTACATAGCCAGGCATATCCAACAATTGGAACGTCCACAGAGGTTCCTGACTAAAAGAATACAGGGTGAAAGTAATATGTCCTATGCAGCCCACCTCAATGCCCTATCCCTGTATTCTGTCTCCTACAGACTTTTGAGGGGAGATCTATGCCACAGGGCATTATCAGACCACACCCTGATGGACGTGCCTGTGATATAAATAGGACCTGCTGGAGAATAGGCATGTATCCCATAGACTACCCCATCTATGGAACAGGTTCCCCATCCATGTGAAGCAGAGTAACTTGGAAAATTTGATGGGAGACCAGAAATTCATCCTTGGTTTGGCACCTATGTCTCTAATGGACACAGGTAACCTGTAAATGGTTCATCTGCCAGGCCCATGCTTACACTTATCAAGGGTATCAGGACTTGTCAGAGATTTGGGATGCATGGCTAGGCTTAAAAACGCCCTTGTGGTCATTAGCCTAATAAACATCAATGAAGCTATGAACCTATAAAACCACACAGAGTAATTACATGGCTGGCTTTAATTCTGTAGCTTGAAGACTTCTTTCTTTTGTAGAGATTGCTTATTTAGTGATTTGTGGAGATTTGTACTTTTCAGAAAGAGATTGGATGATAAGCAAAGATGGAGATTTCATGGGCCACCCTTCAGGAACATAAGGATTCTTTATTCAAATGACAATGAGAAAACATCCTCTATATATTTAGGGTTGGTAAAACCACTTGATGGAGCCTTGCGATTTTTAAATCAAAACTGTTTGTACTTAGGGAACTTTGTGCACCCAAATTGCAGATTATAGATGGATAAAATAAATAAAAAATATAATACTAATACTGTCAGTAAAATATTGACGAGACTAACAAATAAGTAGAGCAGATGTTAGAAATAATGGATGGTCTTTATTGATATTATAAGTAAACAAGAGTTTACATTCAAAGATAGACAAGTAAGGACAATGATATCAACCTATAAAAGGAGAAGGGAATTTAAAATTATTATAGATTCCTCAGCAAAAGGAAAGAAATTACAATCCATGTTAAGCTGGTTTATGGGGAAGTCTAAGAAGAAATTAGTTTAATTAATTAATTATGCTGCATGTGTGTAATGAAGAGCTGTGGACCTTGCTTAGTGACGCATTCTATTCTCTGGCAAATGTATATGATCTTTTAGGACCCCAGATATTTGTTTCAGTACAGAACCTGATAGTACAGAGGACTAGTTAAGGCAGACAGAGTTGCTGCCATTCAAAGAAAGACAGACTGTACTGATGGGATATCAAATACAGAAATGATAGAAAACAGTGCTGTGATAGCCTCATATTATCTGTTATCTGTTTAACAGGTTCTTGAGGGATACCATGGTGATCAGTAAGTAGAAGTCTGCTACAAATGTGCAACATTACATGGGGCCCAAGCGGTTAGAGTCATTTTACAAACCAGCTAGCATACCGTGCAACTATGCAAAAGTTATAAATAAATTAATCCATGACAACAATGTTTTCCAAGATAACCTCCTGAGTTGCAAGTGAATGAAGAAACAGAAGTAAGTCCTTCATTATACATCCACTACTAGCTTATATCAGTTACAGCAGAGTCTAAATGACAGTCAGCTATTAGAAGTATTTGCAATACAGCACAGGCAGAATTTCTTGGACCTCTTCTTCCCGCTGGCTAACAAAGTCAGAATGGTGTCTCTACAGGCCACTGTAGTAATGTAAGCACTGCACTCCAGACCAGGATATGCCAGTGGCATCCAACATTACCTTTACAAGACTGTGTCAGTCATGCACTATAAACTGGGGGCCCAGGTCAAACATTCCAAGTGGCCTCTCTGCACCAGGAATAGAAAATATCTTGATCCCTTTGCTGCACCACTAGGCAACCCTGCTGATATCAATGCCCTGGGAGGCCATTCACCAGCTCCCATTTCAGAGAAATGTAGTAGCCTTGTCATGGTCAAGCACATTGCTTGTTTTGCCACTTGATGCACAATAGTATGTGGCTAGTTCTAGTGAACAGCTGCGGTGGAACCATTACTCAGCACACAAAAAGATGGCATGGCATGCTACTTTGTCTCTACCTTTGCCTGTGGATCTTCCTTAAAATATAAATGTGAACAGATTGTTTAGGTTACTGATTAATGGTACATCCAAACTGCCACTCTGAGTGGGGTCTGCATTGCCATAGCAGGGTAAGTAGGAGGTTTGTATGGGATAGGACACCAAACTGCAGTGCATTTATTATTTCTATATGTGTTAATACAATGCATGTATATCTGTAGGCCAAGCACAGAAGTGTTTGATGTTTACTAATATGACAGTTGTCTGAAGACATTCACTTTTTTTATTACTACAGAAGCTGTGATATTACTGACTGTATATTGGTTGTGGGTATGGCAGGCTGATGCAGGTGTTAGTACCTGAAACACCTGGAGCATGGTACATGACAATAAGGCAACATTCACTTGCAAGTTGATGACATTAATTTGTAATATCCTATGCACACTTGCTGTGGAGAAGGTGTGGGAGTAGGCAGGCATGTGAGAAGAACTGCAAACACTGGTAACGTTTAATCTAAACACATATAGGTCCCAAACAATTATGTTTATGTGCCTCTCTAGTCCACTTCCTACAACAGAGTCAACATGTTCCTAGTACTTAACCAATAATCTGTACTATTATTGAAATATCTCTAGCCCTGGTAGGATATACGTTAATGTTTATGTTTTTGTTCAGCCTTGAGCAGCACACATGTGTCATTAATCATGGTTCCAAGATATATCTAGCAGTACCAATAAGATGCCCCTAGCTAACACCATCCTGCACAGGTCACTTTTATAAACTTCACAAGTGCCATATGTGAGAGTGATGAACACTACCTGGGTGTCCTGTAGGCAAACTGTATATTAAATCTTGTATACTGCAGCCCACCTAGCACCACATAGCTGTGAATGGACTGGACGCCCTTATGTTGATATATATTTTTTTTCTGCTCCCCAGGTGGGGTCTTTATTACAATGTAGGTACACTCTTTGACCCTAGTATCTCAGGGAAATGAGCTATGTCATAAAAAGCCTTCTTGGTATTGGCTGTCTTCTCTCTGGTATGTGGAAATCACATATTCTCCCCTCTGTGGTGTAGCATGGAATCAAGGAAATAGTGGAGTATTACTAAGGCAGATGCCTGAGGTGCACCTCCTGTGTCTCCCACTGGTCACTGAAAGGCCCCTGTAGCTAGTATTCTTAAAGATACACATGCTGTGGTTAGACAGGGTTATGTGCTCCATACAACCCACAGGCCTGTGTAATACAGTCACACATCTCAACCAGTTCCTATGTGGTATTTTTATCCACATGGCAGTGGGTAACAATTCCAGTGGTGTGAAGAGCACTCAGTGTGTCTGTAAATTACTCCCACTATGTGCATAGCTGCACAACAAATAAAGTGGTTTATCATGAAAAGAAAACTATTTCTAAATCCCAAGGAGAGCTTTTCAAGCTTTTTTGTCATTAATTTCTTCTGAATTTCCTACTTTTCTACCTATATTTAATCTTTAAATGTGTGTGCATTCCTTTTAGCTTGCTTTAAAATGAACTGTTGGTGAATAACTAAAATAAGATAGCAATAACTAAAATAAGATAGCAATAGCAAATATAGAGATATCTTAGAATCATATCTGACTGTTCCATGAGTAACATGATTTAGTCAGTTCCATAGTGATGGATGGCAGACCCTTAACCATCAGGCTGTAAAGAAAACATGAAATAGTAATAACAAAGAAAGTGTCTCTCCTGGATCTAACAAACAGAGACTGAATAAGGATGAGTACTCAGCTTAATATGAGTTTGTAATGAAACAGTATAAGTTGCCCTGCACAGCATCTGTAAGAGGGACAGATTTATTTCCCAGCGACTGTTGCATCTTTGGAATAGGCTACCAATTCATGCGAAACAGAGCATCTCCATGAAACTGTTCAAGAGGAACCTGGATGAATGGAGAGGGCACTGTAAATCCTTACCAGGGATAGCACCCACAACCCTGCTGGACATGGGAAGTCATCACTAAATGCAATCTTGGATGAAACTGCTAGG